>NC_056747.1:897773878-898078878 GCF_019279795.1 Protopterus annectens | reverse complement strand
TCCAGTCATTTTTTGTGGTTATCTATAATAAGCAGTTCATATTCAAGTTGAGATAAGTGTATGGCTTTGCTTGTGGCAGCTTTGGCTGGCTTGGACAGAAGAGGCAATAGCTTGTTTGCCCAGACCAGTACTATTAGTGTGTTGATCGTGTTTTGCATGTGTTTTGAATGTGTACTTGAAAGTTAAGAGATTGGTCTAGCCAAATGCCAATGTATTTGAAGGATGTGATAGTTTGTCTGGTGGTATAGTTAACATCATTAATATTAAAGAAGTTGAATGTTTTTGCTATTTTCGGTTTGTTCCAAGAATGTCACTGACTTTGCATTATTTTTTGGTGCATTCCTTATACAAATTGGAGTTCTGTAAAAAATCATTGAAGATTACTGTTACTAAATTGGGGTGAGGGGAGAATGTGGATGAAAACAACTTACCTTCTTTTTTTCTTATTTTAAAATCTGGCTTTATGGGACTAGGTTACATTTGTATGAAATGTACTAAATGGCATTTAGTGCGGATGACTAAAGCTCTGAGCTGTTAATGAGCTGCTTCCTGCATGCAGGATGCAGATTCTGATTCCTTCCACCTTCATTTCATTTGACTGGATCGTGAATCTGTGCAGGTTACTTAACCAGACAGTCCTCCTGGGTCACACATGGAAAGGAAGAGTTTGGCCAGTGAGCTTACTGGTCAACAAATAGATACAATAAATATTTATTGTCTTTGTGAAGCAAAGTTGAAATTTTCCTTGATTTCACAGAATATCCCTGACTTTGTTTCATGATTTCCATGCCTCTTATAATATGTGGCTTCCTGGGAAATTATTGAGGGTTGCAGTCACTGAATAATGACAGACATTTGACTTTTAAGACTTCATATCCTTCATAAAATGCATACCAATCCAAGAACTGTTTGGCCTTGATTTTGGGCTTTGTTCCTCATTTGTTTTGCAGTTGTCTTGTTCCTGATTCTTGCACTTAGAGGTTGAGATACTATTTTTTCATCAAAAGTCATGTGAGGTTTATGTAACTAAGTGGCTGTAACTGTGTTGGGTGAGGTTAGAAGCTGTCTGTGGATACAAGCTTTTCACCCTCTGGTTACTTACTCAGTTAAACATCTGCCTTTACAGGACTAAAGTGCATTTGTGTGAAATAATTTTGAAATACTTGTGGCTATTTATGTCAAAGTTTTCAGTTGTCCCTTGATTTCACAGAATGCCCCTGATTTTGCACATTTTTGTTTTGTTTCTCATAATCTCTGTTGTTTCTGGTAAATCACTGAGGACTGTAATCACTATATAATGATAGAGAATTGCATTTTAAACTCTGCATGCTTAAAAGAAAATGCATACTAATGGAAAAAAAAACTGTTAGTCTAGCAGCTTTCTATGTATGCAAAAGAAATGTGCCTCTGAGTCTGGGCCTTTGTTTCTATTTGTTTTTGGCTTAATCTGTGATTTGTGTGCTAAGAAGTTGAGAGTTGTCATCTTTGGTCAGAATGAGGTGCACAGTGCAAACTGACTGTAACTGCTGGGTGGGAGTGGGGTCGTCTGTGGAGGAAAGGAACCTGTGCTCTTGTTTGCTTAGTTTAAAGAGTCTCTCTTTGCAGGATTAATGTGCATTTGTGTGAAATGAGTTTTATTTTTACCCTCTATCAGACATCTGAGGCATATACATTAAGCAATGGGCTATAACTGTGAAGTATGGAGGCTGTCTGTGGATGAGAATGGCACTCTGGCTTTCACGACCAGGTTAAACAGTCACTAGTCTGCCTTTGCAGGACTAGTGTGCATTTGTGTAAAGCAAGTAGGGATACTTTATTGTGGTCTTTTTTTTTAAATATAACCAGACATTTGATGTTTATATAGTCAAGTGGTTCTAATTAATGGGTATGGACATTTGTGTAATATAACAACAACAGTTTGAATGATCTTAAATAGGAAGATGAATCCGGAAGATTCAAAGGAATAGGAGCATATATGCAAGGTCCAAACAAAAAGTGTGTGTGTGTGTGTGTGGGGGTGTAAACCACAGTTTGAAAACTGCCCAGGGCCTATGGTGCACTTAATCTTCCACTGGCAGTAGGGACGTCCTCAACACCTAAGTTTACTCTGTCCCTGTCTCTGTATTCAGGCCATTTATCTGTTTGTTCATTTTTTATTTTTTTTCCCTAAAGACACGTGTTATTTCTTTATTTAAATAAATAAATACATAAATAAAATTAATAGAAAAAAATGCCTCATGGTTCTCATGTTGAAAGTATACACAGCTGTAGATAGCCTTCTTCTCCTGCGCTGACCATGGGTTCTCCTGGAGCTGTGAGACCAGGGCAGCTGTCTAAATCAGCCCTGTTACAATTTCCCTCTGTTTACTGCTGTTATCATACATGCAGAAAGGTAAAATGTCAACCTTATCATAGTCAGGTTGCTTACACATTAAACTAAGTGGTTTATTAACCCTGGCCCTATCCATTTTTATCGCCTGCTATCCTGTCAAGAATCAGAATCACAACTCGTCTGTCTTTACAATAGAAAAAAAATAGCTGCTTTTTTACTGGCTACAGCAAAGGGTGTAGAAGTTCGAATTAAGAAGAGTCAGTTTGGCTGTACCTGCAATTGGTTGAGTTTGGTATTACAGTATGGTTTATAGATTAGTACTAGGCTAACTGCCTGCATGGGTCATTTTAAGCCTAGCCAGTTACCCCATGTAAGAATCAAACCCTGCACCTTGTGTCTGCAAGGTAAACACCTTAACCATTATACCAGCCTCCCACCCCAGCAGTAGTGGCAATCGAAGGATGGTAGTATTTAAATGTAGGTTATGGCAGAGGAAAACAAGGCAATATTTTGTAACACCAATGGTGTGACATGTTAGTGCCTGTAATTCTTTTGTATGCGTTCTCGTAGTCAATAAATTCATAATAGAGGTGTTTAAAACAAGGTGTGTTCCACAGTATCTTAGAGTTCCAGGCTTGTTTTGTTAGTGTCCCATGCTGTAGCATTCTAAATTTGTTACCTGTCAACCTTTAGTGAATACTACTGTTTAGGAGCATTTATATTATATATTTGGAAGTGATTCAAGATTACAGTGTCCTGGAATGACAGATGTGAGAGATTTCCGAGAACTTTTACTTTATGGCTCTTGGCAGTGACAGGAAATTATGACTATGTGAGATCTTCAGCAGCTTTATATTCTGAATGGTTTTATGAAATGTTATTGTCTAGTTTTCATACTAGGGAAGGACAGCATTTTTACATTATGTGATTATATTGAAGCAACTACTGCTTTAAGAAACTACATGTTGTTCCTGTAGCTGTCAACCTTCCAACTCCAAAGTGTGGAAAATCAGCTTTCACAATGTGGAACAAATCAACAGAATGTGGAATACTTACAAATGACTTAAACTGAGAAGCTCACAGCATGGCTATTAACAGTTTCTCCATACTTAAAAAGTTCTTTTGAAGAATTAATACAATTAAATATTATTCAATATTATTTAACATAAATATTTTGTTAAAATAATCTTACTCATCGAAGGTGTGCCAAACCGTTTGATGTGGAACAGTGTAGAACACAAAACATTTTAAGAAGGGGAAATTATCTTGTTTTATGCAAATCTTGTTATTGCCTCCTAAGAGTTCAGTTGATTTATCTTTAATTAGTCATAATTTAGATTTTAGGACCGTATTGACTATAAAATATGGCTGTGCATAACAATCCAGATTTAATCCTAAACAGATTGTTGAAACTTTATTGCCCATTCTTCATACCATGGATTGCTGTTTTACATTGTGCAACCCTGTTGCTACATTTACCTGGAAACTGTATTTGTGGGTGTGTTTGTATACCTCTCACCCTCTTAGTACAAGCAATCTGGACATAGCCAAAACTACTGGGGATCAAAGGCCCAAAAATATTGACAGATTTTAACTATTGCTTTTATAAACTTAGAACATTGCTAAAATAACAGGGTTTGCATTAGTATGCATTTTTGGAAGGATATGAAGTCTGAAACTGAAATGTTTGCCATTCAATTCTCACTGATTTGACAGAAACTCACTAATTTTTTGAGGAACAGGCCAAAAATATGAGGCAAGAATCTGGGCATTCTGAGAAAATCTGAACCGTTGAGAGGTATGGTTGTGTGTGATCCCATTGAGGTTGTCACTGTTTTGAGATCATCTGCTGATTTTTTTATTAAATGATGTTTTTATTATTATTTAAGTGGCCCTGGGTTTTTCAGATTAGTCTGTTTATCAGACAAGGACTTTATATTGAGATTTTTAGAAAAGGGTCAAAGCAAACTACATAGGAAACATGGGAATTATGGGAACAATACATGCAAGGGAGGAATGAGGTTTCAAAGGTGTCAGGACTTAATGAGCTATGTAATGCTTGAGTGAAAACGATTGGGTAGATTATAAGTGATGTATAATGTTTGCAACTGGGAGTGTGTCAGTACAGGTTGTGATGCAAAATGCTTGCAACTAGGAGTGTGTTGGTGTGGTTTGTTTAAATGTATAGGAATGTATGACTGTATGTGTAGTAAGTGATGGTTTAATAAAGATGTTTCTTGTTTAAAAAAGGCAGGAATTGAATAATGTATGTAATGTTGCTTAGGTTATATGATATATGGCAATATATGTGAAGTATAATGTTTATTATGTTTGATTACTTGTATATGATGTAACTTTACCTATGTCACAAGTGATAATTCGATAAAGGTGTTTGAAAAAAAAGAACTTTATACTATTTTGCACAAAGCTTGTTATGACATGCGAAGAACTCAACTGACTTATGTTTACTTAGTCATACTTTATGGTTTCATCACTATTACTCATAGTAGTTTCAAGAGTTCTTTAGTCTAATAATGGTGTATGTGTATGCCTTGCCAATACCCACCCTCAGGCTTTACCTCTTTTCTCAAGGAGAGAAAGGCCAGTTAGTTCCAGGGTAAATTTGGGAATACCCTTCCAGTCACCCAGGTTTACTTTGAAGAAAGATATTGCACAGACAAACCACTTGGTAAAAACTACAAGAAAGACACAGCAAAGCTAGAATCTTTACTGCATAATACCTTGAACCTCCTTTTGTTGAGGCTCATACGATATACATAAATTACTCCTTAAGGACATGCCAGTATTATTTGCAAAGTTTCTGAATGCTCATGACATTTTACTTTCAATTTAAGTAGTTAGTGGTGCATTCAGTTTAATTAAGCCAAACCCCACTAGCTGTAGACATGCCAGGATTTTCCATTTTTCTGAACTTGTCAGAACATGAGAAAAGATTGTTTGGCTGTATTTTACAAACTCAGAGCTTATAAACACATCTCATTTCCATAACATTAGGGTTACTGCAAAATACCCCAAGTAATATCCAAGCCAAAAGGTAAAGAGGTCACATGGACAAATGATTTAGTAAAAACTATGAGAAAAGCCCAACAAATCTTGAATCTTTTGTGGTAGAAATCTATGGGATATATGCAAATAACCTGTAAAGGGTATACCAGTGTTTCAACTACATGGTTTCTGAATGATAATGACTTTTTACTGTCACATTAAGCTTTTATGGCCACGGTGGTGCAGCGGTTAGCATTGTCGCCTCACAGCAAGAGGTTCTCCCTTTCGATTCTTGGCTGGAGCACCTTCTGTGTGGAGTTTGCATGTCCTCCCCACGGTCGAGTGACGCTAAAGACATGCAGGTAGGTGCAAGCATGAATGGGCATGCCTTCGTTGAAGGTTGGGCATCAGGCTGGCAACTCGGCACTGTAAAAATCCACTGCCAATCATGAGAGGACCGGAGTTCCGCTGTGGCGACCCCTAACCGGGAAAAGCCGAAAGCGGAAACTGTCACATTAAGCTTTTAGTGATGCATTCAGACCAATAAAGCCAAACCCCACTAGCTGTAAACTTGCAATGTTTTCACCTTCTTCTGAGTTTGCCAGTGCAGTATAAGTGGATTGTTTGGACATAGTTTAGAAGCACAGAGCTTGTAAACAAGCCTGATGTCCATAACATTAGGAGAATTTGTGAGATTAATGAGAATTATAAACAGGCAGCTACTGATTTGGTACATGGGTTTGTGCATCATGGTTATCCTATTCCAGGACTTAAATCTGGTGAAAGTTATAACTAACAATAACTCTGCATTTTTACAGCAAGCTGAATGGACTAAAAGTAGCCTCTGGAATTTTTGAAGCTTACTTTCCCTTACAGCAGTAATGCTGGGATGGTTTTGTCTTCTTTGTTTACTAGAGAATGTATGTTTACTTTTAGGTGGAGTAGAAATATGAGGCAAATTTTAGGTAAACATAAATTGAATTCTAATCCTGACTGTATGCCTTTGGAGAAGTCCAGTTTGGTTGGTAGTATGGTCTGTGGAGGAAGCGTTTATTGCATGGACGTTTTGTAGCCTATTTTATTACTACAAAATAGTGTCAGTACTCCTTTGTTATTAGATGTTTGGTACGACGTGGTACTAGTTGGGTAATGTATCTGTCTGAATGCTCCTGTGGGGCATTCTATATTGGCCAAATATCTGGAATGTTTGAAGAAAGGATAACACTACATCTAAGTGATTTGAGATGTGAGAGAAATTTCATCTGAACCTCTTTCAGTACCTTGTATACGAATAATGCTTGTGCACACTATTACAATATTTATGTTTGTGGGAATAGATAGAGTCATTAGTAATTCTTTTAGCAGCAAGCAAGTTTTAAATAAGTTATTAAATGAAAAGGAGATGAGGTGGATTATTGTTACTGAAGCCTCCATTCTACCTACCAGGATTAAATGAACATGTATGGAAATAAATTGCTTGGTGGATTATTATACTGTGGTCAAGATTATTATACACACACACACACACACACACACACACACACACACACACACACACACACACACACACACACACACACAAATATATATAAATATGTGTGTGTGTGTGTGTGTGTGTGTGTATATATATATATATATATATACACACACACACACACACACACACACACACACACACACAAATATATATGTGTGTGTGTGTGTGTGTGTATATATATATATATATATATATATATATATACACACACACACACACACACACACACACACACACATATGCGTATGTATATATAAGGATATATATGTATATGTATATTTATATGTATATGTATATCCATATCTATTTATCTATATATTGATGTTTCTTTTTAAGTTATTTTTATATATTATTTGTTTACTCCTGTATTTTAAAACACCAAAATCACACAACAGTAAAAGAAATGATAATGTCAGTGGCACAACACTTATCACAGTCACTTTTGTTACTGGAAGATCAGAACACTGTGGCTTCTATTCCTGCTCCAAGTGATTGGATTACTGACAGTGCAGTGCATTATAAGGGGGGCACTGCACTATTCAGAGTTAAACCACGCTCCCATCTGCTTAAGTTGGTGGTAGCTTGGATGGATATAAATCCCATCTCATCTATCAAAAAGAGTAGGGTTACTTTATTTATGTAAATACCGTTCATTCAAATATAACAGCATATTAAAACAAACAAAATAAATCATGGTCAATATTTGTGCAACAAAATCTTAAATTTAAATAATATTTCCCTAGTACTTTTGCCACAACTATAACTTCAATCTGCCTAAAAAAATCAAAGAAAAATCCCATCATTTGTATAACAAGTCATCATATCTAGTGATCCAAGCATTCCAAACAACACTCATAATAATTCTGTCATATTTGTTTTTCATCTTTGATGATAATATGATAAATACCACAAATGTCCAAGGTAATACATGTAATCATAGTCAGTTGCTAAGAGGATGACACATCATTCCAAAAATACTGAATTATTGTGCAAGTGATAAGTGCATGTTCCATATTTTCTTCACATTTACACAGTGGCAAAGTCTATATTACTTAACTTTATGCCTCATCAAACTCTTCTTATTTCTCTAACATTAATCGCTATATGAAATCTTCCATTTCATAAATGTTAGAGAAACACTGTTGACATTCAGTTATCATGTGTAAATAAGTATTATTTAAATCATGCCATGGTTTAACATAACAAAATATGTCCATAATTAATTTATACCACAATTTTCTATGTGGTAAAGACTCAGAATATTTATTTTTTAATCTCTGCTTTTATGATAATATTCCCTTACAATATAATTAAATGTAACTTGTCATTGTTTCACTAAAATTCTATTCAATACATTTATATAATGAAGTCATTAAATATCCCCAGCTATATCAGTTTCTTTAAGTATCAGTTTGGATAAAACCCAATATAAATGCAATAAGGCAAGATACATATGTACCTCTTTCATTGGATTTGATTTACGTCCCCATAGACGCTGAAAAATATTTCAAATATTTTCTTTTCTCTGTACTTTGGAAAAGGATAACCATTTCCCACATAACCTAATTTCTTAAAACTAATGCAATAAGTATACTTTCTTATGGTAGGCCAAAAGAAAAAGTTTTTCAAAGTATTTACAACAGACTTTATGCTATCCAGTACCTTATCCGACTATTTTAAATAATCTTCCTCAGCTCCAAAGGAGATATCTAAAGTTGTAATGCTTTCTTTATAAAATGAGTTGTGACACAGTTATTTAGCACATCCAGAACTTTTACAGTTTTACATATTAATTCTACATCCTGTAATTTATATTCTGTTATAGCAAATACTGGTGGTAAATCTAACTATAAATTTATGATTATGTTCAAATCATATGCATAAGAAATATAAAGCAGTAGGGCAACATCAAGTTCTAAAATAACAGTTATATAAAAAAAGAAGAGTATTCCAAAATAACGGCATTCATAAGTAGACGAAATAATATACTAATAAGTAGATATCCAGTTTAACTTTCCATTTGAACTGTATGCTCTTTCTCAATACTCCATTAAGCAATGGTATATCCAAGCAATTCTAATAAATACCTTGTAGTACTGAAATTGTGTTACTACAGATGATGTAGCTGTTCAATGTATCCTACAAACTAAAATATATAACCATATCATATAAGTTTTTTTCATTATGGGAAACTAATAATCTCATATTATTTCTTATGCTATAAATAATTTCTCAGAAAAGGAATAAAATGCCCCTAATAAATGTTCTATGTATACCAAAAATACCTGAATGAAAAAGTTTTAAAATTGCTATAATTAAACTTTCATGAAGTATTTTACAAAAACGTTACAGTCAGTGTTAAGTTACTGGTATCCATTTAGTTAGCAATGACCCATCAACTTTTTATAAATAAATTCTAATACACCTTGACAAATAGCACTATTATGTGTACTGTTACAAACTCATTCTTTTAAAATCTGCAAAAAATTATTTATTTATTTATTGTTTATTTGTTAACCGGGTTAGTCCAGCTGGGCTAGTGGCCCATTTTCAGTGGAGACCCGAGGAGAAAAGCTCCAATATATAATATAAAGTAACTAGAACACTATGAGAGACTACTTCTTAAAATAGGCAGGCGTTTATTAGATCCAAATGAAATGTTAGCGCTTTCGGCTAAATCAAATATTTAGCCTTCCTCAGACAAACAGCAGAATATGGAATCACATTTCTTTAAATACATTCGTAAAACCAGTTAGAATAAAGTGCATTTTTCAATTACACGTAACCTTGGCTACCTTAAAGCAAGATGGTATATTGCATGTATGAAACTTAAGTAGAAATATGTCTTAAATAAAGATGAAATACTTCTACATACAGTACAACAGAGTGACAAACATTACCATTTCATAAAAGTCCTTATTTATGAAGTCATTTACCCCAATATTAAATGACAAATACGTATGGTGTTTACCAAATTACTCTATGTTACACCTTACTACGTGAGTTTGTAATGTTCAAGATATTGTGAAATCCTACCTAAAGGACTAATAAAAAATATTAATTTATAATTATACAGGAAAAATATTACTAAAAAATATTCCTTCGTAAAATACTAATTAATAAAGGAATACTAATTAACTTTCCCTATCTAACTTATGTAGGAGAATCATGAAATAACATAACATTACATCTATACATTCTCTTGAAAAGTACTAAATATAAACAAAATTACTAATCTAAATATAAAAAAACGCCTAAAGTGTGTTATCTATTATACGATAACCATTTCAACACACATTTAATTGATAGATTATCGTTAATCCCTGGTAGTAAATGTGCCCTTGTTCGTATCTGCCACATAAGTTCATCCATCTCCAGCCTGATTTGCCACGGGCCACCTCTTACATCTGGCATTCTTTGTTGAACTATGACAAAACTGAAAGAATGTCCAATATTGTCCATAATATGCTTGGCTAAAGCGTTGTTTTCATCTTTTTTGCCAATAGCATATATATGTTCATATATTCTGGTCTTAATTCTGCGCTCTGTCTTACCAATGTAAAAGGCTTTACATTGGTTACACAGGGCAGCGTATACCACGGATTTAGATTCACAGTTGTAATGTTTATTAATTTTGTATGTCTTGTCCTTAATAATAAAATGAGTGCCTACTTTGAGAAATTTACATTGTGCACAAGCACCGCACTTGTACATACCATTAGGACGTTGTGAAGTAGACTTTTTCGATGCCCTCTCCAAAATAGCTTTGAGATTTTGACCTCTCCTATATGTTATTTTGGGTTTATCGCCCAATAGTATAGAGAGGGTACTATCGTGATTGATGACATCCCAGTTTTTATTTAGAATTTCCCTAATTTTTTGAAAATCTAGTGAGAAAGTGTGTAGAAAAGACACACTATAATTGGTGTCCTTAGATCCGTCCTCACTTGGTAAACAAGCCATGTTTAATACAGGATCTTCCTCAGTGGAAATTCTATTGTTAAGAAGCGGGATAAATTGACCCGTCTTCCGTTTATTTACTACCTCCACAATTATGTTGTCAATCAAAGTAGATGGGTAACCCCTTGCTAAAAACATATTTTTTAGTTTGCTGCATTCCAATTGGAAATCATAATCCACCGTAACCATACGTGATGCCCTAACTAACTGGCCTTTTACGACCGATCTTTTCTGGTAGTAGGGATGGCTACTAGAGAAGTGCAACAAACTATTAGAATATGTAGGTTTTCTGTATATATTACTTTTTAGTCTTTGGTTACCAACATCCTTTGTAAGGAGTATGTCAAGGTAGTTAATCTCACTTTCCTGTATATTATAAGTGAACTGTAAGAAATTTGTCATGTTAGCCATTCGTTCAATAAAATTAGGGATGAGTTCACTGTTTCCTTTCCACAAACAAAAAATGTCATCCTGGTACCTGGTGTACCAGGAGACGTATTGTTGGAAAACAACATCCTTGAATAAGAATTCTTTTTCCCAATGTGCCAACACGGCATTGGCAAATGAACCCCCACAAGGGGAACCCATAGCCACACCGGAAGTTTGGAGGTAAAAACTATTCTCAAAGACAAAGAAGTTGTTTACTAAAACTAACTCCAAGAGTGTTTCAGTTAAATAGATGGTCTTTTCTTCAACTTTTTTAGCAACCATGAATTCCCTCACCCAATTAAGACCTATGTCCTGTGGTATAACCGTATATAGGTCTTTTATGTCGATTGTGAGGAAAACTATGTCCGTGGTATATTCGATTTCACCTATATTTTTCAAAAAAGACCAAGAATCCTTGCAAATGTGTGCCTCCTGTGCCAATAAAGGTTTAATAAAACTGTCAACTAACCTGGCACATGCGTAAGTGGCCGAACCCCTTCCATCCACAATTGGTCTAAATGGCGGTGAGTGGAGTTGTTTGTGTAATTTGGGTGTACCAAAAAAGGCTGAGATTCTTGGAGCTGGCATTTGCAAATATTTATATGTTTCTGGATTAATAAATCCTTCTATAAGTAGATCATATAGTGTATTGTTAATCTTCCTATAGGCCCCATATATTTCATTAAGGGATACTTCCTTGTAAACTGGTGTATCCAAGTGTTTCCTCATATATTCTACATATTTAAAATGATCCATAAATACCACCCCTCCACCCTTATCGGGTTTCATAACACGAATGTTACAATCCCTTAAGAGCTGAAGAAAGTCCCACTCTAATGTGGTCATGTTGTTAGGATCCCTTTGATTACTGTACATAATCTGATTTTTTATTGCCCAGAGATCTATTTCACACATTTTCTCATTGTGTGTTGAAATGGTTATCGTATAATAGATAACACACTTTAGGCGGTTTTTTATATTTAGATTAGTAATTTTGTTTATATTTAGTACTTTTCAAGAGAATGTATAGATGTAATGTTATGTTATTTCATGATTCTCCTACATAAGTTAGATAGGGAAAGTTAATTAGTATTCCTTTATTAATTAGTATTTTACGAAGGAATATTTTTTAGTAATATTTTTCCTGTATAATTATAAATTAATATTTTTTATTAGTCCTTTAGGTAGGATTTCACAATATCTTGAACATTACAAACTCACGTAGTAAGGTGTAACATAGAGTAATTTGGTAAACACCATACGTATTTGTCATTTAATATTGGGGTAAATGACTTCATAAATAAGGACTTTTGCGAAATGGTAATGTTTGTCACTCTGTTGTACTGTATGTAGAAGTATTTCATCTTTATTTAAGACATATTTCTACTTAAGTTTCACATATGCAATGTACCATCTTGCTTTAAGGTAGCCAAGGTTACGTGTAATTGAAAAATGCACTTTATTCTAACTGGTTTTACGAATGTATTTAAAGAAATGTAATTCCATATTCTGCTGTTTGTCTGAGGAAGGCTAAATATTTGATTTAGCCGAAAGCGCTAACATTTCATTTGGATCTAATAAACGCCTGCCTATTTTAAGAAGTAGTCTCTCATAGTGTTCTAGTTCGCTTGTACGCTCAGTTCTCAGTTTAAAAGTTTTTCGTTTGTGTATTGTTGTTCGGGATGGCGAGCGGAACCGGAGATACTTTAACGGCTTTGGGTACGCAGCGGAATACCTCTGAAAAAGTCATGAATACTTCCGAAAAGGGTACGAATGGTTCCAACGGTGATTTAACTACTCTCGTTGAACTGCTTTTGGGCAGAGTGGATGCCCTTACTCAAAAAGTCGACGCTATGTCAGCGTTGACTTCTACTCAAGAAAATAGATCTTCAGTTTTAATTCCATCACAGCAGAGTGACAACGATTTCTCTATTCCTAAAGGGCAGCAATCACCTATAACTATAACACCACCTTCTGGACATATATCAACGGAACGTGGTATACCAGGCTTGAATGAACAGTCTCGTCCGGCAGTTATGTCGTTTGGGGCATCAAATCCAGGTAATAATATTGTCAATTCCAGTATTAACACCAATAATCAAGTGAATTTCAATAAACAAAGAGTACCAACAATGGCTGATTTTCTAAGGAATGATAATTTTTTCAGCCAGGGGTTCAGTTTGCGTACTGAACCAAATACCAACCAAATGGCTGATATTAACTCATTGGGGGACAAAATCGACGAATTTGACAACAAGTTGTACAAATACAAAAAGTTACAACTTGAAGTCGCATATCTTACCGAATGTGTTAAACATAAGATTGTCCCAAAAGGACTGCGACAATGGCGGTTTCCATCAGGGTTGGTGGAAAATTCTATTTTCCACCAAGAGTTGCTGACTTTATTCGACCGACAGGGCATCGAATTTTTGCAGGCCCTTATTGCCTTTTATGCCAAGGACATTGCAGGTTTAGCAACAGATTTGGATGCCCTTGAGAAAAATATTACATCGGATAACGAATTTTTGCGTTACAAATACGACTATTGCCGTATCTTCTCCAGTATTGAAGCTAGTATGGAGAAATTATTGCTCAGTAAAAAGAAAAAATTAAGTAGAGATCTAACTGACTATGCTAATAAAGTTGCCTATCCTAGGCCTCAAAGTAAAACGCAAGTTACTCAAGGGGAAGTTACTAACCAGATGGGGCAAAATAACAACGTCAGTGCAGTGGAAAATATTAATGATGGTAACAATCAGGAAGGTTTCCCTGTACAAAGACAAGGCTGTAGAAGGAGTCCAAGGTTGAATAACAATAACACTAATGCAAATAATTTGAACCAGTCAAGTATTCCAACACATGGATCGAGGGATAACATCCAAACACAGGGCCAATTTATGGATGACTCTAACCAACAAGACTGTCAGGTTTTTCACCAGGTCACCAACGCCCGTACAACGAATCGTATGAGAGCCCAAACAGGGAACAACACGAGGAACAAGAGACGAGGGGGGAGGAGGAGATGATCGAGGCCCCCTCTTTTGGCCTAGAACCACGCATTTTGAGAAGTTCTAACAACGACTTTACGGTGTATAATTACACACTTATCGATATCCACCAGGACATTGTTGACTTTTTCGCAAAGGATTTGTCTTTTGTTCCAGGGCAACATATGGACATAGGGAAAACACTTGTGGACTTGAAAGTTTTCGTTAGAAAACTTAATTTAAATTCAATATTGGGCAACAACACAGAACTATTGAATCCTCTAAGGGTTTCAAGTACCTATAATCCACCTCTCCATCCTATTTTATTAGTGTTTGAGAAAATGTGTGAAATAGATCTCTGGGCAATAAAAAATCAGATTATGTACAGTAATCAAAGGGATCTTAACAACATGACCACATTAGAGTGGGATTTTCTCCAGCTCTTAAGGGATTGTAACATTCGTGTTATGAAACCCGATAAGGGTGGAGGGGTGGTATTCATGGACCATTTTAAATATGTAGAATATATGAGGAAACACTTGGATACATTAGTTTACAAGGAAGTATCCCTTAATGAAATATATGGGGCCTATAGGAAGATCAACAATACACTATATGATCTACTTATAGAAGGATTTATTAACCCAGAAACATATAAATATCTGCAAATGCCAGCTCCAAGAATCTCAGCCTTCTTTGGCACACCCAAATTACACAAACAACTCCACTCACCGCCATTTAGACCAATTGTGGATGGAAGGGGTTCGGCCACTTACGCATGTGCCAGGTTAGTTGACAGTTTTATTAAACCTTTATTGGCACAGGAGGCACACATTTGCAAGGATTCTTGGTCTTTTTTGAAAAATATAGGTGAAATCGAATATACCACGGACATAGTTTTCCTCTGTCGACATAAAAGACCTATATACGGTTATACCACAGGACATAGGTCTTAATTGGGTGAGGGAATTCATGGTTGCTAAAAAAGTTGAAGAAAAGACCATCTATTTAACTGAAACACTCTTGGAGTTAGTTTTGGTAAACAACTTCTTTGTTTTTGAGAATACTTTTTACCTACAAACTTCCGGTGTGGCTATGGGTTCCCCATGTGGGGGTTCATTTGCCAATGCCGTGTTGGCACATTGGGAAAAAGAATTCTTATTCAAGGATGTTGTTTTCCAACAATACGTCTCCTGGTACATCAGGTACCAGGATGACATTTTTTGTTTATGGAAAGGAAACAGTGAAATCATTCCCAATTTTATTGAACGAATGACTAACATGACAAGTTTCTTACAGTTCACCTATAATATACAGGAAAGTGAGATCAACTACCTTGACATACTTCTTACAAAGGATGTTAGTAACCAAAGATTAAAAAGTAATATATACAGAAAACCTACATATTCTAATAGTTTGTTGCATTTCTCTAGTAGCCATCCCTACTACCAGAAAAGATCTGTCGTAAAAGGCCAGTTAGTTAGGGCATCACGTATGGTTACTGTGGATTATGATTTCGAATTGGAATGCAACAAACTAAAAAATATGTTTGTAGCAAGGGGTTACCCATCTATTTTGATTGACAACATAACTTTGGAGGTAGTAAACAAACGGAAGGCGGGTCAATTTATCCCGCTTCTTAATAATAGAATTTCTACTGAGGAAGATCTTGTATTAAACATGGATTATTTACCAAGTGAGGACAGATTTAATGACACCAACTATAGTGTGTCTTTTTTACACACTTTCTCACTAGATTTTCAAAAAATTAGGGAAATTGTAAACAAAAATTGGGATGTCATTAATCACGATAGTACCCTCTCCATATTATTAGGTGATAAACCCAAAATAACATATAGGAGAGGTCAAAATCTCAAAGCTATTTTGGAGAGGGCACCGAAAAAGTCTACCTCACAACGTCCTAATGGTATGTATAAGTGTGGTGCTTGTGCACAATGTAAATTTCTGAAAGTAGGCACCCATTTTATTATCAAGGACAAGACATACAAAATCAATAAACACTACAACTGTGAATCTAAATCCGTGGTATATGCTGCTCTGTGTAACCAATGTAAAGCTTTTTACATTGGTAAGACAGAACGCAGAATTAAGACCAGAATATATGAGCATATATATGCTATTGGCAAAAAAGATGAAAACAACGCTTTAGCCAAGCATATTATGGACAATATCGGACATTCTTTTAGTTTTGTTATAGTCCAACAAAGAATGCCAGATGTAAGAGGTGGCCCGTGGCAAATCAGGCTGGAGATGGATGAACTTATGTGGCAGATACGAACAAGGGCACATTTACTACCAGGGATTAACGATAATCTATCAATTAAATGTGTGTTGAAATGGTTATCGTATAATAGATAACACACTTTAGGCGGTTTTTTATATTTAGATTAGTAATTTTGTTTATATTTAGTACTTTTCAAGAGAATGTATAGATGTAATGTTATGTTATTTCATGATTCTCCTACATAAGTTAGATAGGGAAAGTTAATTAGTATTCCTTTATTAATTAGTATTTTCTGAAGGAATATTTTTAGTAATATTTTCCTGTATAATTATAAATTAATATTTTTTATTAGTCCTTTAGGTAGGATTTCACAATATCTTGAACATTACAAACTCACGTAGTAAGGTGTAACATAGAGTAATTTGGTAAACACCATACGTATTTGTCATTTAATATTGGGGTAAATGACTTCATAAATAAGGACTTTTGCGAAATGGTAATGTTTGTCACTCTGTTGTACTGTATGTAGAAGTATTTCATCTTTATTTAAGACATATTTCTACTTAAGTTTCATACATGCAATATACCATCTTGCTTTAAGGTAGCCAAGGTTACGTGTAATTGAAAAATGCACTTTATTCTAACTGGTTTTACGAATGTATTTAAAGAAATGTGATTCCATATTCTGCTGTTTGTCTGAGGAAGGCTAAATATTTGATTTAGCCGAAAGCGCTAACATTTCATTTGGATCTAATAAACGCCTGCCTATTTTAAGAAGTAGTCTCTCATAGTGTTCTAGTTCGCTTGTACGCTCAGTTCTCAGTTTAATAGTTTTTCGTTTGTGCATTATAATATAAAGTATATAGGTTTACATCATTATAATATATCTAAGTATACAGTATATGCGCCATTATATGATGTAAGTTCAAACAGTTGTGAGTTTACAAAGGCAGAATTACAGAGAGTTGCCACATTTATAATAGATAAAGTGAGCCACGGTGGTGCAGCGGTTAGTGTTGTCACCTCACAGCAAGAGGTTCTCTGGTTCGATCCTCGGCTGGGGTCCCTTCTGTGCAGAGTCTGCATGTCCTCCCTGTGGTCACATGGGTTTCCTCTGGGTGCTCCGGTTTCCTCCCAAAGACATGCTGTAGGTGGATTGGACACTCTAAATTGGCCCTAGGTGTGAGTGAGTGAGTGTGTATGTGCATGTGTGTGCCTTCTGTGGAAGGTTGGGCGCCGGGCTGGCAACTCGACACCATGAAAACTCCACTGCCAATCATGAGCGGACAGATGATCCGCTGTGGTGACCCCTAACTGGGAAAAGCAGAAAGAAGAAAGTGAGTAGCATGTGTCGATATTAGTCTGTACAGGAGTAACAGTTTTACAAGTAATATAAACACACTGGTTTGTAATTTAGAGCTTGTCAGTTTGAGAATATGAGTAAGGTAGGCCAGAGGCACGCATGCAAAAGATTTTTGGAATCATGTTCTGAGCAAGATCTATGAGGTTTGTTAAAGTTGGCAAAGAAGTGATAATTTTAGGTGTGGAGTTAGTAGTGTGGGTGTTTTAGGTGGGAGCATGTGAAGGACATTCCCATTTGGAGGAGAGATGGGAGAGAAGCATGGCTTTGAAGTTGTTCTGGTTATACCAGGAGAAAAATCCTAGCATTCAATTGAATTTGTCTAATGAAATAAGGTTATCCAATCTGTTATTGTCCTGATTACTCAGTTTTGGATCTGCCCATTCTATACTTATCACAGGATAACTATGATACATTTTAAAAACATTGTTTTTTACTATATGCATAATTCTTTCTTGTACTGTACTAAAATACCATCATCTAACTGGTGCCGTTTTTTTAAATTTTTTACCCATGAATGGGGAAACTTCATCTTTTGTCACTTTAACAATATATTTTTGCTTAAACAATAGTGCTTGTATTATTTTTTCTTCTGTTATATTTTATAAAAGCCTTTGCAAAGAATTATATTTTTCCAGTAGTCATATTCTTTCTTTTCCATTCCATGTTTCTTTCTCTAATTCACAATCTTTTTATATTTTAACTTATAACTAATCCAAAGTTCTGTCCAGTTAGCATATTTAACATTTCTGCTCAACCAATGGCCAGCAATGAAGTTTTGTAACCTAATTTGTTATATGAAGGAATAAGGGCATTCTCTTAGTATTTATTTTTAACCAATGGCCAGAGATGAATTTTTGTAATGTGATTTATTCCATGCTTGCTGTCCTTAACTAATGGTTAACAATGAATTGTGGTAATTTGATTTGCTATATGTTCCTGGAATCAACATTTCTAACCTATAAGTGGAAGTATGGTATTTCTCTTAACATTTGTGCCTAACCAATGATTAAGAAAGAATTTTTGTAACCTGATTGAATAAGGGTGTTCCCTTAGTATCTGTTTATAGCCAATGACCAGTGATCAGTTTTTGTAACCTAATTTGTGGTATGTTGCTGGTATTTAGCCTATGAATGTATAGATTTTTGATTTGTTCTTTATTGTGATGTAATGCCATCTTCTATGCTAATAGGCTAATTGAATCTTGAATTTGTTTTATAAATGATTATAGTTTAATGATTCACTGCAAGTTGATGGAATTTAGCCTATGAATGAATATAATTTTGATTTGTTCTTTGCTGTGATGTAAAGCTATTTTTGATGGCTATAGGCTAATTGAGTTTTGAATTTGTTTTATAAAAGATTATAGTTTTATGATGTTATTTTATTGTCTGAAGAAGACAGTGTGCACACTGCAAAAGCACTTACCTTTTTAGATTTGTGATTAAAGTTTTAGTACACAACAGCCGTGCTGGTCAGATTATTTTACCATTTTTTTTCATTGGACTTCATTGGAATTTTCAACCTTTATCCAGTTGTGCAGGTTTTTGCTTGTTAGCACATTAATCAACAAAAGTAAAATGGTGCTTTCATAGCCTTAAACGCTCCATTTTCCATGTTTCTGAAGGTAATAAACAGCCAGTCAGGACTTTTAAGTCATTTTTCCATTCCTATACAAATTTTGTTTTTGCTTAAAGATCAAGTGCAAAGGTCCAAATCAGAATCATCAGATCACTTTGTTTTGTTCCTATTTTGCTGCTGTTGCATCACCTAAAGCCCCTGTTGTATTAAAACATTACAAAATTGTTACTTTTTTAAGGGTTTATACTTACCATCACAATCCATGCATAGTGTATCCAACCTCTGTGTGTCTGTTGTTGTTACAATCAGTGCGGTGACAGGTTCCTTTCTTTCTTCCCTGAGTTCTTCAATGTGGTGTGCTTTTGCCATGATTAATTTTTTCATAACTATTCTGACATCGTGTGCTGAAAGGTAGTCTGATCTTTTTTTTTTTTTGTTTGTTATTACTATCAGTGCTCATTATGCAACTGTTTACTACTAGCAGTGCAACCATTGTACTCTTCCTGACTAACTGACATGCACACCACCTTACCTAGCGTCTTGCATATGAGCACAGAAGGTATCCTGTTTCATGTTTTGCAAAAGTGTGTTGGTAGGCGGGGGCTCTAGCTCCTCTACTAAGCTTTGAAATTACCCATAGTTAGGAAAATAAATATTGTTGCCTGGGGGAGCTAAGGGGAGGCATTCTCCTTACTAGGCTGCCAGACTGCATGGAAACTTCTCCTTATTAGGCTGCCAGACTGCATGAAAAGTTTAAACAGTATATGATACCCTGGAATTATGCCACTGTTTCACTTGTTGTCATCAGTCTCAGAAAAAAAGGGTCAAAATCAGGGACATATTTTAAACAGTGGTCTTGCACATCTAGAACATTGACAGAATAACAGTTTTTCATTAGCATGCCTTTTTCTGAAGGATATGAAGTCTGAAACTTCAAATGTTTGTCATTTATTAACAGCATTCTTCAATGATTTGCCTGCCTTCCTATTTGTTATGAGAAACAGACCAAATATGTGAGGCAAAATCAGGATCGGTTGAGAGCTTTGTTACTTTTATGTTTTCAAGGGTCAGTTCAGTGGACCAGTGCACGAATGGTATTACATTTCCATTATTAGCGGGTGGTCATGGATGCACTAGTTGTCAACAATATATGTTATGCATGAGATGGCAAAAGCACAAGCAGACTGCTCCTTTGATATACAGCCCGACTAGCATATACACACATACAAAATCCACCTACTTTAACAGTGATTAATGGGTTCAAACTAGCGCTTGTATAGTTGTGGATCAAAACAGTAATGCAGTAAACTTTACATGTAAGAGGGAAAAATATGTACATATCCGAATTATTAGTACAAAACATAAATATATTAGAAATACACACCCACAAGTGTACCCACACTCATATAAAACATGCATGGAAACATGGAAAATGTCACACCAAACAAATCATGTGATTAACGGCTCTTTACTGTGATGATGCCCTAGACTGTGGAAGGGCGAATGTACTAAGTCTGTTATTTTATTTATTTAATTTATTTTCTTTTGGTGAATTAAATTGTGTTCCGGTACTACTGCGGTTCAGTAGTGTGCTTTTTTATTTTTTATATGCATGCAAACATGCACATGCACAGATAGAGATACATACAAATCAGGTCACTTAAGAGCTTAATTAAGCTGAACTTGCTTTCGAAAATAAGAAAAGCAAACATATGAAGAAATTACATGAGAATCCCCCAGTCCATTGTTTACCTGGCCTGGGATGAAAAATTGGCACTTGAGATCTGGAAAGCCTCTTTGAAGGCAAAAAACTGCAAAGCTGGACCACACACATACACACACACACACACACACACACACACACACACACACACACACACACACACACACACACACAGTTGGGAGGTACAAGGTTGGCTCACCTATGCAGGGTTGAAATGATAGCTTGGGAGTTAGCTGTTCAGCATTCCTGAACTCTCTAGGCATTGCACAGTCTGTCAGAGCAAAACAGTGGCAAACAAGCTGAGCAGGACCAGGACAGAAACTCATGAATGAAAATTGAATGGGGGGGGGGGGCCTTGCTAGCATTGGTTTTGTTGTACAAACACTTCAAATACATCTGTTCATCTCATTTCCTAGCAGACTACTAGACAAGTAAGCCTGGAAAATAGATGCATTTTCATTCCCTTGGAAAGTAGTGTTCCTTTATTTATATCTACTTATTGACGTTTGATTACCGAGAAAGTCTGACTGGGTAGAAGCCCATTTGCAGCAGATGCCTGCGGAGAAAAGCTCCAAATTATTACAAAACATTTTAAGAACAATAATTTTACAATCTTCAAAAATAAAACAAAACACCTGCAGTTTAAATAATTATAACAAATTAGACATAATATAAAAAGATTGGTTAAGAATTGATACAAGCTATATGACAGATCATTTAATATTTACAGAAATTTTAGACAGTTTGTAGAAAAATTAGAGTTACGTTAGTCTAATATAAACAGAAATTGCAATATGAGGTGAGGGGAAAAACAGGCTTATAGAAATGCAGAGAGGAAAGTCAGAGACAGAATTCAATAGCAGTAAAGGAATTAAGTGAAAAGGGTGAGGAAGGAGGCATAAGGAATGAACAGGTACTCGTTCACATTTAGGGGTATCGTTTATCCGGGCTTTGAGCAAGAACAGAGCCAGATTTTAGCTAACAAGTCTTTCAGAGGGGTTTTGAAAGACAGGAGGGAGGGGGTATTGACCTGGTGGATACAGGTAAGGAGTTCCAAGCCTTAGCAGCCTTGTACCAGTACAGACAATGTAGATAGACATGAGTTTTTGGTCACTGGATTGCAATGACCAACTGGGAATATAATTGTGTAGAATGTTTTTTAGTGCTGGACATGCAGATGGCTGCTGGATAATTTTATAGGTGGTAAGAAGCTGTGTATACATTAGTTGATGAGGCAGTTCTATCCAGTTTATGCTTTTTAGTACTATACCCTGGTGGGTTCTGAAAGGGGCATTTGCTGTAAAGTTAGCAACTTTGTTCATAAGTTCATAGGAGGTTATTAAGCTAATGGCCCTAGGGCCTTTACAAGCCTTGACTTACAATAAAACCCATGTACCCCAACTGACCATAGTTAGGTGGTCATTGTTAGCAGAACGTATCTATGATCAGCATGGACTGCCCCTGTCCATGAGGGATATGGGTGCCAACCCCGGGGTTAATTTATAGTTACCCATCCAATTGTCAAGATTGTATTTAAATAAGGTCAGTGAGGAGCTCAGCATCACTTGAAGTGGGAGCTTATTCCAGAGAAGTGTCATTCTCTCGGAGATATATCTGTCTCCCCCACATGTGCTGTTAATGTCACAGGCTGGGTTGAGATCCCTGGAGTGAGTGACTCTTGTCCCATTTGATTTGTGGATATGCAGCATTCATTTCCATTATTTATTTATTTATCTTTATTTTACATTTGTTTACCAGGGATGTCCGACTGAGCCACTGGCCCTTTTTCAGTGGAGGTCCTGGGAGAAAATCCCCATTATAAAAACACATTACAAACGATATCAGAAATTGATAACAATCAAGAATACATAACTTTGATAAATGTAGGTAGTAAATAGTTTATACATAAATAATAAAAATTGAGAGAGTACTATAACTGGAAAAAAAGAAAGTTAACAAATAAACTAGCATGAAATAGTTTGTGCCGTCTTAGAGAAATGACTTAGTATCATGGTTTTGGTGTTAAATATTTATGAGATGAATGTATGGTATATGAACAAAAATATGGCTGATTGTTGCTATGGTAGTGTTACTTGTTCTATACAGTGGTAGCTAAGGCAGTATTGAGTGAAGAACAAGAAGGAGGAATATGATGAAACTGTAGGAAGCTTGAGATATACAGATAAAAATAGGAGCAGTAGTGAGCTTGAGAGAGGTCGAGAGAAACTGGAATTCCGTGAGAGAAGGGATGGTTTGGATGTTAGAATTATGTAAGGGAACAGATATTTTGGTTGTAAGAACAAGGAAGGACAGAATGATCAGCCTGGATTAGTGCAGGAGCAAAGCCAGTTTTTGGTTAAGTGTTCTGTAAGCAGTAGTTTAAAATTTGGATGTGTTGCTAGAATTTAGTATAGTCTGACGCATGGAATTCCAGGACTTAGATATTTGGTGGGAGAATAGAGAGTTATCTTAACAATTGTCAGATTTAGTTACTTTGAGTAGTAGTTTGTTGGAGGATCTTAGTGGCCTGCCATTTGAGTAGGGCTGCACTAAGCTCTTGAGGGCTGGACAGCTATCTGGATGGTGGAAAATGCAATGTATGAAAGTTAGTTGTTGAAGGATAAGAGACTGGATAGTTCAATCCAATCCAGTATAAATTACTGTGCAGTGATGTGATCTGTAGGGGAAGTTAGTAGTGAATCATGTGATTTTTTTTTACAACAGGATTCCAGCTTGTTTACATCTGATATTTTGAGATTAGTGAACATTGATGAGGCATATAGAAGGGTAGAGATTAGACGAGTCCTAGCTATGGAATGTTTAGTGGCCTCAGTTAGGTATGGCTTGACTCTGTATAGTGAGCCTAGCTTAATGTGGACCTTTTTGACAGAGTGAGGTGTTTGTCAAATTTTAGGTTGTTGTCAGTTGTGATTCCAAGGGGTTTGGTGCACTGGATAGGTTCATTTTAGTTTTATTGGCCAAGTAGATGATGAAGGGGAGAGTTATCAGGAACTTTGCTATTAGTAAAGAGCATAGGCTTTGCTTTATTTTGATTATGAGTTGAGAGTCTGAGAGGTATTTTTAATGTCTTGGAAAGATTGTTGGGTTGTTTGTAGGAGTTCTGGTAGGGAGGGAGTTGAACATATGAGGGAGGAGCCTTCTGTGCATTGAACGATGGTTGCATGCTGGGTGGCTGTGCTGAGCCTGATGGGGAATATAGTGAAGAGTAATGGACTGAGAACTGAGCCTTGGGGTACTTCTACTGAGACTGCTAATAGAGAGTTTATTTTGCCACTTAATTGCTGTTGGCGGTCAGCTAAGTAGCAGAGAAACCAGAAGATGGCTGGCTGGCTGGGTTAGGTTTAAGGAAGCAAGCTCATTTAGTAGCATTTAATGGGATACTGTATCAAAGGCCTTAGACATATCAAGAAGGATAGACTAGATGAGCTGGTCTGAGACTGTTCTGTAGGCCAGATATGGGTCACACCTCATCAGCCTGTATGACACAGAGTACGGTGACAGGGCTTTCAGTCTTTCCATGTAGGTCATGTTTTGGAGGCCTTGGATTAGGTCAGAAACCTCTGTGGTCTCTCCAGTTGCTGTAGGTATCTGGTGAGGTACATACAAAAGGGAGCATTGTACTCAATTAGTGGTCTGATAAGGGTTGAGTACAGCAGAGATATAACCTATTTGGTCTTGGATATGATGCCCTTGTTTATGAGATGCACAGTGTAGAAGTCTTTCCTTACCACTAAGGACACGAGGTCATCAAAGTTTAAATTGCTATCAACCTGTGTTCCCAAGTCTCACACCACTGGGTTTGAGCTTAAAGGGGTGGTATCTATATCGTAATTAGCAGGGGGCACCTCTTTGCCAAAGGAGATAATGAGGCATTTTTTCGCATTTAGTTTTAGTCCATGGCATTGACACCAGTCATTTGTCTGTGTCAGTCCCTTCTATAATATGTTAACATTGTTGGGGGACTCTATGATTTCTACCAGTTTACGGTCATTTGCAAATTTGGTAAGTCACAAGCCATCTACTTTTGCCTGGACTTCAGAGAAATAGATTCCAAACAGAAGAGGGCCCAGTAGAGATCCTTGTGGTACACCACTGGAAACTGGTAAACTAGTGGAAGTGGACTCCCCAACTTTGACAGTGTGCATTTTATCAGTGAGCCAGTTGGCAACCCATCTAGTGATGTATGGGTTAATCTCCACCTGGGAGAGTTTCACAATGATCCATGAGTGGGGAATTGTGTCAAACACCTTGGCTAAATCAAGACAGGCAATATGTACTGTTTTCCATCATCCAGGACTTTGGTGACTTTCTCAAGGAAGTCCACCATGTTTAATAAGCAAGATCTACCATTGAGAAAACCAGGCTGGGTCTGGTAAAGAGTTTGAATGGCATATGTCCTGGTTGATAAGGTCCGTGATGATTCTTTACATGGCCTTATAGATAACGCTGGTCAGGATAATGACTCTATAGTTCCCAGGGTTGGTTGATGGGCCCCCTTTGTGCAGGGGGATTACTGTTGCTGTTCACCACTCTGTCAGCACAAAGGCAGTGTTCAAGCTGTGGTGACAGAGGGTGCTAAGTGGTTCCACTAGGTCTTGTTTTAGATTGTTTAATAAGCAGCCCGGGATGTTGTCTGGTCCCATAGAGGTCAGATTTTTCACCTTGGAGAGTGCTTGTATGACTTGTTTTTGGCAATACTCGGTATAAGATTGGTGCCAGGAATGCTATGGGTTATGGCTGGTGGGGACAGTGAGGTGAAGTTATCACCAAATCTGTCAACTAGCACGTTGGCAATTTCTTCAGGTTCAGTGTGAGTGGTACCATTCACTGTAAATTCGCACACAGCTGGGCATTCCCTTTCCAGTTTTGGACGTAGCTATAGAATGCCTTATGATGCTAGTTTAGTCCCAAAATCTAGCTTTAACTTAACAAGGTTTCTGATTGGCTTGTTTAAGCTGTGGAGGCTATTCTTCCTCTGTTGAGTAAGTTCCCTCTTGTTCTTAGATATCAGTTTCTTTCTTTTGTTATATAATGTATTTATACTTGCAGTCCATCAGGATGTTTTTTTTTCCGAGAGGACCTAGTTTTAGTCTTGACAGGTACAGCCAACTCAGTACATGTTTGTGTACTCCTCTGCATAGGAGTAGTTGTTGTCTGTGTTAGCAGGGGCTTCAAAGCCCTTTATACCATTGCATTGAAAGTCATAGTTTGCTTTGGAGAAATGTTTCATTTTTTTTTGTTCCTGTGGGGGTGTCAGGTTTGATCTTTACTTTAGATGAGACAGATTTATGGTCTGACTTAACCAGGGAGGGCAACACACTGGGGGTAGTGCAGTTCCCCCCCTTGTTGGTGAGTACTAAGTCTAGGACATTTGAGCCCCTTGTGTAGGTGCAGACTTAACTCTTTCAGGGCATTTCAATTAACAAAGTCCAGAAACCTCAGACCAGTCATGTATGTGCGAGTGTTAACTGCCCAAATAGATGGATGGGTAGCTGAAGTCTCCTATGACCAAGGTGTTGGGCTGCATATTGACTGACTCTAGCAAGATCCACGTAGGTGGTGTGATTCTCCTGGTTCATGGTTGGGGTCTGTAGCTAGCCATGACATGGTAAGGTATTTTACCAATAGTTATTTGGACCTGGAGTTGCTCAAGAGAGTCATACTGTTTCACCAGTCTTGAGGTGTATTTGGATTTAATGAAGAAGAACACGTCTCCACCTTTGGTTCTTTCATGCTTCTTCTGGGGTCTGAACTTGTGAAAGGCATTGTAGCCTTGTATAGCTGTGGTGATCTCTGTGGCCTTGAACCAAGTCTTCATGACTGCACAGATGTCAGCATCTTCCAAGGTGAGGAGTGCTTCTAGGGAGTGCAGTTTGCTATTTAGGCTCCTAGCATAGAGCAGCATGACCTTGAGTTTGTCTTTGTCTCTAGTGGATTATTTTACATTGGAAGTTTTGCTGTTTTGATATAGCCTGAAAAAGGCAGTATGGAGGTGGCAAGCATCTTTGCCAGTATATGAAAGCCTTGAGGAGACAGGTGAAGGCCATCTCTGGCAAAGCATTGTGGTCTGTCGACCATGCCTTCCCAGGCTGACAGATACTGGATCCCCATAGAGTGACATCAGAAGCTAAGCCAGTTATTGAAATTAATCATTTTTTTTATGTATTGTGGCATTATCCCAGGTGAAGGTAGAATGCTGCTTAGGGCTAAGGACATACCTGCCTGGGACACATAATCTGAGTTTAATCATGTCTTTCTCCATATAGTCCAGAGAGGTACATCTCAAGTCATTCATGTATACGATGACAGAGTCATTATGGTAATTGTTGCTGAGTGACTTCAGTGCATGCATTATTTCATGGATCCTGGCACCTGACAAGCAGCTGATCATGACCTTCTCCTTGTCCAGCCTGATGAGGGAGATATCTGTGTGTCTCACTACCAGAACATTAGGGTTTGAGGTGTTTTGCCTTAGGGGCTTAATTGCTGAGACACTGATATGTGTGTTGTTATGTGTAGTGGTAAATTTTGTTGTGTGCCAGTATGTGTGAGTTGTTTGAACTTGGGAGGTCTCTGGTCTTTTGGTAGGCTCTTGGTGAGTATACCACCCCGTATGTGGGTTTATGTGTTTTGACTTTATCTTGTGTAAAGGAGAGATGTGTGGGCTGACAACCTGTTTGATGACTTGTTCATTGTTAAGTGAGAGGACTGATTCTAGTTTCATGGTATAGTTACATTTTCCACATACTGTGTTTGCTTTAGGAGCAGGTGGTTGTCAGTATACATGAGGCAATCGCTATATTGCTTCAGGATGCCCATGTCAGTCAGGTTAGCTGGAGAAATGCTGGGTAACTGAGTGTCCATAGTAGCAGTTAATTCCTAAGTACTAGTTTATGAGAGGGCAATTTAGATCAGGTATTGCTCTGGGAAAAAAAGGGGACTTATTCTATAGAAGATCAGGGATGAAAAGTTGGGTGACACTGCTCAGTGCTCAGCTGAGCTGCCTGCAGTGCAGAAAAGTGCAGCTGAGTTGCCTGAAGAGGAGCAGGGAAGCTTGGGAAAGTTTTACTGACTGTAGTCTAGGGAAAAAAAAGTGATTCTAGGCATCTGCATCTATACAAAGCACTGCTAAGCCCAGTTGAAATGCGAGGTTTATAAAGAAGAGGAGTTAGACAGTTTTAACACAAATTATCCAGTAGAAAAGCCCACAACTGAGCCTTTTTTCAGCAATCTCCAACTCAGATGTGTCCGGAGCTACATACGTCTGCCAAAAGGGTGGAGGGAGGCCCTCTTAATGTAAGATGCTGGCTTTAGTGCTCAAGTGATACCAAACAGTCTAGACTCAGCACAGGTCTGAATCTAGCCTATGCTAAATAAGGCAGTTTACTGAAAAAAAATCCAAAGTGCAGAATACAAGCAGACAAACAGCAAAAATGCAAAAATAAGGTAGCAGCTCAATTAAATGCAGATCAAAACGTGCAAAGCAGAATTAAATTATACTTATTTTTTGGTTGTTTTCAGTGGATGCTTTAGGTTTCAGATCAGATGCACTCCAGACGTCTGGCTAAAGTTGCCAAATGCTGAGCAGCTCTGGTAAACTGAGCATTGTTCAAGTTTAAATTTTTGTGAAGCCTGGAGGGTGGTAAGGATGGCAGTGCCATAAAGAAGAGTGAGGAGGAGATAAGTAGTGGCAAGTGCAGCTTTAGTTGCATCAGCGAGAAAGTTTTTTGCCATGTAAATCATCCCTAGTTTTTGATGAGTTTTTCTTATACAATTTTGTATATGCAGGTCGAATGTAAGATTATCCTCCACTATCACCCATAATAATTTGCAATGAGAAGTGACTTCAATGGTTGTATTGTCAAGAGAGGGCTTTAGGGAAAAAAAGTAGTAGTTTGGTCTTTTTTGGATTGAGCATGACTTGTGAGTTACAAAGCTATGTTTCGGTACTTGTTAAAGCTTCCTGAGTCATTTTTTGTAGGTGCACCATGTTGTCAGATGTGCAAATGAGAGTGGAATCATCTGTGTATTGTATTAGTGTGGCCTGCTGTGTGGATGTTTGGAGGGTGTTGATGAAAATGTTAAAGATGAGGGGACCAAGGATAGAGCCTTGTGGTACACTGGTGTTGACTGGGAGGTAAGGAGAGAGCATAGAGTGCCATTTTACTGACTGATACCCACTGCACAGGTAGTTTTTAACCACAGAAGGGTGGGCTGAGAGAGACCTAGTAAGGACATTTGAAGTAGAAGTTTCCTGTGACAAACTGTGTTGAAGGCTTTAGAGAAGAGTAGAAATAAGGAAGAGACTACTTTGCCATTATCTCTAGCTTTATTGACAGTATCTATATGGGTTAGAAGAGCAGTGCTAGTACTATGGGAAGGACGGAAGCCATATTGTGTAGGGGATAGGAGTTCTTCCTACAGGCATTTGTCTAGCAATTGTTTTTGAATACATTTTTCAGTATTTTGGTGAGGGGAGATGCAATCGCTATAGGTCTAACGTTATTAATGCCTGTTGAATTTCAGAGGGACAATGTGTGACTTTTTCCAGAGAGAGGGATTGTGGAATTCCTGGACTGACCTATTTAAAAGGACTGAGACAGATCAGGCAATGCTATTTGCTGCTATTTTTAGGGACTCACTTGGAAGATCATCAGCTGAAGAACCACATGGTTTAAGATTGTTTAAGAATAGCTTTATATAGGATATGGGCAAAGGTTTGAAGGTGAAAGTGGATGTGATGTTATGTGGCTGTTGGACAGAGTTGGGATTAGATGTTGAGAAATCCTTGGTTAGAGCTGCTATAATAACTATAAAATTAGAGTTGAACTATATTGCAATTTTGAGTGGTGAGTTATCAGGAGAGGGGATTGTGTTCGCTTTTTCGCCAGGATGTAAGATTTCTTTAATTGCGGATCAACATTTTTTTAGAGTTGTGCTTAAAAATAGACAATGTGTATTTAAATAAATGTTTGGAACTTAACATTGTTCCTGTGGGGTTGAGGTTTTTTAAGGCACCGATGGGAATCACTATAAATGAAACTGTGAAAAATGAATTTAATGCATTATTTGACAACTTTGGTTTTGCATTTATGAAGTTAATTATTAAATATAATGATGAAACGTTATGTCATTTAATTAATGAAGTGGAAAAGTTAAATTCTTTGATTACAAATGATTTATTATTTGCATAGTGGGATAAATTATATAGTAAACAGTTTGACATTGTGGTGGATAAATCTGAAAAACTTTATAAAAGGAAATGTAAGAAAATGGAGAGAGATCTTGAACGATACAAGGAGGAAGTAATATATCCTTGGAAGAAAAGTAGGGAAGGGAACTCTATGTTTCCTGTAGAAGACTATCGAGAAAGTGAAGTTCGGCAGGACTTCCTTCAACCTAATTATTACAACAAGCAGGTTCAAAATGTTCAGAGGGGACAGAGGAATTATCCACCTGGGACAAGGAGATACGGCAGGGACGATGAACAGGAATGGGACAGGAAGAACTGGTATGGGGGTCAACAGAGGTGGAAAAGGAGACAAAATTAAAGGTAAATATAGGGAATGATGAGGCTAATGGAAGACAGATAGAGGTCTCGAATGAAGTAGTTTATAGTTTGAATAATTTCAACATTTTTAATTACAAAAGAATTCAGTTAGAGGAAGAACATTTCAGTAAATTATCCAAAGGGATGAAATTTGTGTCTAGAACTAGGTTCAATATAGTTGATAATATGACTGAATTCAAACTATATTTAAGGAAATTAAATTTAGCAATTAATTTTCATAATCAAACAAGTAAAGTTGTCTCTGGAACACTTAAGAAAAAGACTGCATTTGTTCCCCCATGCATCCTACTATAGCCACTTATGAGAAGGTAGTTACTAGGGAACTGTATAAGCTACAACAGAGGATTAACCAGGATAGACACATATACAGCCTATCGGTCAAAGAAAATTAAGTGTTGAACCAATTAAGATCAGATCCTGGAATTAGGGTTATGAAACATGACAAGGGGGGAGGGGTGGTAATATATGATTCCATGGAATATACCAACAAAATGTATAGAATATTACATGAGTCTGGGAATTATGAAACTGTCGCAATGAATGAAATTCACATTGCTTACAGGCATATAAATTTATATTTGGAAGAATTTCATTTAGATGGTAGAATTAGCACTGACACATTTAATTTTTTGAGGGTAATATCCCCAGTTATAGCTACAATAGTGGGTATACCCAAAATACATAAACATTTGTTGGATCCCCCCTTTCGACCAATAGTATCGGGTAGCAAATCTAAAACATTTCCTATAGGTGTAGCTATAGATCACTGGTTAAAACCCATTTTGGTTAAAGTACCTCACATAACAAAAGATGAAACCCAGTCTATGGAAAAGGGAATTAGTATTTCTCACTGTAGATGTTATTGACTTATTCTCATGTATTCCAAAAGATTAGAGATGTTTACCAACAGTATTAGAAAATATTCAGAGATTGAATGGGACAGGACACAACTTATTGTTGAATGTATGTCCATTGTATTAGAAAACTTCATTTACTTCGAGGGGGAGTATTACAGACAGACTAAGGGTGTAGCGATGGGGGCAGCTTGTGCCCCCATCTTTGCAAACTTAGTACTGCTTGATTGGGAGGAACAACATGTCTTTAACAGTGAGTACTTCAAGTATGTTAAATGTTACACCAGATTTCTGGATGATATTTTTATTTTGTGTGCGGGACCTTATGACGAGGCAGCTAAGTTTGTACAATATTTAAACAATACTAGTAGCTTTCTCCAATTTACTCACAACAGTAACCAAGTAGGAATAGCTTATTTAGATACTTATGCTTCTCATACATCTACTGGGTTCAAGTCTCGAATACATAGGAAGGAGATGTTTAGCAATTCCTACCTGGAATAGTCTAGCAATCATCCCAGAAATCGGATGAGAAGTATACTGAAAGGACAGTGTATTAGGGCCACTAGGATGACATCCCTTTATGATGAAATGGTATTAGAAACAGAATATTTTGGAAGTTTATTTAGGGACAGGGGATATCCTAATGGCCTAATATCTGATATTACAGGTTTTGTAAAGAGTGAATGGGGTAAAAGATATAAACCCATTTTAGGAATGGATAACTCCCATATAGATTCAATGCGAAGTAAGGAAGGCAACAACAAATACTAGAATACAATCAATATGTTCAACTTGTAAAAAATATGATATCCAATTGGAACATTTTAAAATCAGTGGATGGTTTGGTCGATATGTTAGGGGAGACACCTATGTTTGTGTACAAAACAGGATTAAACATAAAAAAAAAACAACTTGAGCACCCTTTGACAACAGAGGGATGGATAAAAAAAGACAAACATACCACTAAATGTGTAAGATGCAAGCAGTGTCATGCGAATTTTAGAAGTTAGTAGTTTAGTCCTTGGGAATCTTAACAGGACGAAAGTGACATTTAGAAATGGAAACTGTAATACCAAACATGTTATATATTTGGCTAAATGTCTAGAATGTTCAAGTTATTATGTCGGAAAGACCGACAGATGTCTAAAAAACAGAATTTATGACCATTTGTATAACATTGGTAGGAAAGATAAGAACACTGCACTATATAGACATTTAGACAGTAGTACAAATTGTAAAAACTTCAAGTTTGGTATATTGCAACAGGTGAAACCCAACCCGAGAGGGGGAGATATTAGAATTTTACTTGCAGAAAAAGAAGTGAAGTGGCAATTACTGCTTGATGCTACCCCGCCCCCCCCCCCCCCCAGACTTAATGATCACATACCTATAGGACCAGTATTATTAGCAAAAATATGAATTTGATATGAATGAAAAGCATGTAACTGAATATTTAAATCTGTACAGAATAGTTATATCTCACAAGTATATATATTAATTTTACATTGTAAGAAATGAAATAAGCTCACAACAAGTATGGAGAAATGTTACTGTTTTTCTTTATGGACAAGGGTTTTGAATTGTACTAAATGTTACATGTACCTTTAAATTTTTTAAATTTTGTGAACCAGTTGTAACTTTTCATTGGTTCAAACCTAAAGGTGCCTTTTTGTAAAGGGTATTTTAATGATATGAAGGAGAAGTATAGCATTCTGATGAAGTCCACGTTTATGGTGGATGAAAGCGCTAACTCTTTTGCTATACTAGTTCACAGATTGTTATTTTATTAAATTTTTGTGTATTTTACCAGGTGCGTGCAAAGTGTCATTGGATCTGTGGTGGATTTGAGAGTGTGCTACACTGTTTCTTGGAAATTTTTCATATAGTCATTGCTATTGCTATAATGCAGTCTAGAAATATTGTGCTACTAAAGGAAGTTAGTATGTCCTGCGAGGTAGGCAATATTTTTCCATCTTCTGGACTAATGCATACCTTGGCTTTGGTTCACTTCTCCATAATGACCTGTGCTGCCATGTTATGCCACATGCACCATATTTCTCAGCATGGGAGGATATGCTTGACATAGTTCACTATAGTCTTTTGAATAATGTATAAAACCTTGTCCATCCCACCAGTGCATTTTTGATATTGCCAGACAGATAAACCATTAGCTGTAACAAAACTAATGTACAATATCAGATGTCTGGACAAGAAACTTCACCTCCTTCAAGCTCTCCTCAACACGGGGAGGGTACTCATCTATGCAGTTAGTAAGGCATAGTTTACAACCACAGAGAGCATCCCAGCAATGAAGGGATATAATGCTTTTCACACATTTCAAACAACTATTGCGAAGGAAGGGATAATCAGTGGTGGTGTCTCAATCTACATCAAAATCAAACACACCTCAAGGATGGTCAAATTTTATGACGTGGTTGAGCTTCTCCTAGTCCAAATTACCATAGGTAAAGTGCCATACCATATCCTAGCAAGCTATATATCCACTCTCTATAACCCAGGAAAACAATAAGAAATAATTAAATGTACTGGAAACAACCCACCGCCCATTCAAAAGAGTGCCACATCCAGGCTCGACTTTAACTGCCACACTACTCAGTCAGAATCATACATGAAAATAGATATACAGTCCCAGAGATTCATGGAGTTTGTAAACACAAACACCCTGAACTGGGTAGTCTGGGTAGTCTGCATGTCCACCATGGCTGAGAAAAGCATTGACATTGTCCTTAGACATTCTGAAGACTGTTGCAATCACCGTTAGTGTAATGCCATCACTGGTATGGTCATAATATAATGCAATCTCCCACAAAAGGGATAGAATACCTGTTACTACAGGTAACCCTGGAACTTTTAGGAATAATTTGAAGGTGAACATTAATGACATCATTGCCAAATTTCAAGTACCCCCAAACCATGTGAAGACCAGGTATATGGAAAACCGTTCACAGTGTACATTCATGTTAACTGCTGGATAGCGACAGCTGTTATCCACTCGCAAGATGTACATGAAAAAAAACATAATCTTTATGATTTTGTGCATTATACTCACATGAAAAGCCATGGAAAGAATTACCATGAAAATGAAAAATCACTTACCAGACATTCAGACAATAGATCGACCCTATTTGGTACCATCAAGGGAAAGTGATGCCTGCACAATCTGGTGGACTTCTTCAAGAAGTTGACCAATGCAATGGAGGATAGTAAAATGGTGCATACTGCCTACCTTGACATGGCCAAACTATTGCAAACAATACCACACTTGGCTGTTGTAGACAAAATCACAACAGTTGGTATGAACCCCTATGTCACCTGCTGAATAGCCATCTGGTTCAAAGATAGGACCCACAAACTTATGTTATGGCAGTGTACCTCGGCATTAAGGACAGGCAGCAGCAGAGTCCCTCAGTGCTGGGGCAGTTCTCATTTCTGGCTTGCACTTCTCTTTTGTCAAGGCCACCCTCAAGGGGTTCTTGCCGACTAAGTTTCCAGAAAATCATAAACCTCACCCTGTGATAGAAGCCACACAATAACCACCAATAAAGATGGACACAGACCAATAAGTGGTGCCATAGACAGAGTCAAAAACTCAATGCCAATAAATACATGAGAGTATCCACCATCCCCTGGAGACTAAAAACATTGATAATACACACATTAGAGCAGACATAGTGGTCAGCAATATGGGGAAATGTGTATACAGTAGTCTGTACTTTGACCGTCTTGTGTCTGTGGTAGTAAGGAAATCATTCTATGTTTCACAAGTTGAGAGCAAGGCTATAGAAACTAGTTCCAAGGATGTCATTTTCCAGAGTACTTGACCATCATCAGACCAGTTATGCTGTACAACTACCCTGTGACTAGGCATAAGCAACAAATGGATTGCCCACAAGGGGGTCCTATCAAAAGGAAACTGTCATAAACAATATGTTCCACACAGACACAATCTTAGCCCTACCCCGGTACTTTGTCTGCTACAGACTACTGAGGGACAATCTGCCTGGCCAGCAAGCTACCCCACCATCTCATTCTGATGGAGCTGCTGTACATCTACAAACCCAGTAGCATCAGACTTACCTGATATAAGGACCAAAACCTCCCCTGCACTAGTTCTTCCCTAATACAATCCAAGCGTAACTTTGACCAGTGGATGAGAATGATGGAACTTACCCCTTCTCTGAAAGTTCCTATTAAACACTAGCACACAAAAAATGTTTGACCACCATGCTTAAATATACCCCTTACAAATTACCCTAGGGTATCAAAACTTGTCAGAAACATTCAGGAATAAAAACATAACAAAACCAAAGCAAGGCTCCGGACACTGAGAAATTAAGAGCTTTCGTTTTTTAATTACGTTAAGAACATCTTCAGAAAAATCTGAAATGAACCTCACAACCAATTTAAAAATCCAGCCGAAATGTCATATGATGCAAAGTAACAAATGCTGAACTAATACAAAGTGGGAATTGTCTCACCAATCACAGTGCTAAAGTAAACACTTAAAATATATTAATAGTAATAAAAACAACATTTCTAAAATTGTTATAACTAATGTAATCTTTGTGCCTGCAAAAACATTTATCTATTATTTCATTCAGACCAGGAGCATGATCTGTCCCCATGTGATGTGCTATAAAACCAAGACCCAATCCTCCAATGGCAGACGTCCTGTCTGGTGGACCCCAGCCATAAACAAACTATACAATAGAAGGAGGAAGCTACTACATGATAGAGCAAAATCCCAAAAAGGGAAGGCATCTCTGATCAGTATTAGCAAAAAGCTACGGACACTCATAAAATCGTCTAAGGCCAGCTTTGAGAGAAAAATTGCACAGGACACTGAGGATAATCACAAGGCTTTCTTTAGTTATGTTAGGAACCTGGGTGGGAATTCCCAGATATGCTCAGAATTAGTCCAAAATGACAAAAAATACACCGAGCCCACAGACATTGCCAACATCCTAGCTGACAGGTTCAGTGCAAACTTCTCCCCCCCTCCCAACCAAAAGGGCAAATATCTATCCCAAAAGAGTGCTGCCCCCCTGACATCTCAGATGCTCAGGTAAGAGCCGCCCTCTCCAAAGCAAAAAATACAGCATCAATGGAACCAGATGGTGTCCCGGGCTGCATCCTACATGAACTCCAAGAAGAGCTAAACCCAAACATAAAACTACTGTTCAATCTTAGCCTTACTACAGGATATGTACCCAAAGAGTGGCGTACAGCAACAGTGGTCCCTCTCCACAAAGGTGGTGCCTCAACGGATCCTGGAAACTATCGCCCCATAAGCCTGACTAGCTTGGTCTGCAAAGCTATGGAAAGGATCATCATGGACCTCATAAATAAAGATATTGGAGACCTACAGACACTGGATCCTACTCAGTTTGGCTTTGTTAAGGGCAGATCCTACCTCTTAAACCTGGTTGATTTCTTTGAAACGGTCACCAAGGCCATTGACGAGGGGAAGGTGGTCCACACAGCCTACCTGGACCTCGCAAAAGCCTTCGATACAATACCCCACTCGGGCATTATAGATAAGCTCACCAGCTTAAATATAAACCCCTATGTCACTAGATGGGTTGCAAACTGGCTCAAGGACAGAACCCACATGGTTAGAATTGCTGGAGCCATGTCAGACCCCAAACCAGTTACAAGTGGCATCCTACAAGGCTCAGTCCTGGGACCTCTCTTGTTCGGTATATATTTCTCGGCGGTACAGGCCAACACGGAAGGACTGTGGCTGACCAAGTTTGCAGATGACTGCAAACTGGGCGCCATAATCAACTCTCCAGCCGACACAAGCATCCTCCAAAAAGGGCCTCATAGAAACAGACAACTGGCGCCAGATCCATGGCCTCAAGCTAAATGCCAAAAAGTTTATAGTTATCCCCTTTGGCAAAAACAAAGTGCCCACAAATTACCACATAGGTGGTGAACCATTAAGTACAGAAGAAGTCATTAGGGACCTGGGGACCCAAGTTGATAGCAATCTCTCATTTGACAACCACGTGGCCAAAGCAGTTAGAAAAACATTTTATATAGCCCACCTAATCATGAAGGGATTCACATCTAGATCAGGGGAGGTCATCGTGCCTCTTTACACATCCCTCATCAGGCCCATAATTGAGTACAATGCCCCTTTTGGGATGTACCTTACCAGACACCTGCAGCAACTGGAAAGACCCCAAAAGTACCTCACCAAGAGGATCAAAGGGCTCAAACAGATGCCATATGCTGCCCGGTTAAAGAAACTCCAGCTCTACTCAGTGGCATACCGCCTGCTCAGAGGCGATCTGTGCCTGACGTATAAAGCCATGTCCAACCCGGAATTAATGGACATGCTGCACCTCAGAAAATCCAAATCCCATTGAGCTACGTGCTCGAGAGACTTGAACTTCAGCACTGAAATAAATAGGACATGCTGGAGGGACAGATTCATAACCCAGAGGCTCCCTTCACTCTGGAATAAAATCCCAGTCCAGGTTAGGCAGAGTCCCACATTGACTCTCTTCAAGAGGAATCTTGATGAGTGGATGGGAGATCATAGGTTTACCCCGGCTATCACTTCTGTGTCACTGTTAGACAGAGGCACAGTATACTAACCTCAAAAAAAGGCATAGCAAAATTAATTTAAAATGGGTGGTGAAAGCCAAACACACTCTGGCTAGGCTTATAAATGCCCTAGGGCAAATAGCCTAGTATGAACCTATGAACCTATATAGGTTCATATATAGGTTCATAGGTTCATAGGTAGGTACTAGGCTATCGGCCCAATTATTTTAAAGCTGTCTCGCTATGTTAAACCCATTTAACATAGCGAGACAGGTTTTAAAAAAAAAGCAACGGAGAAAGCAAGATCTCCGTTGCTTTTTATTGTTTTGCTATGTTAAATGGGTTTAACATAGCGAGACAGCTTTAAAATAAGCAATGGAGATCTTGCTTTCTCCGTTGCTTTTTTTTTTAAACCTGTCTCGCTATGTTAAATAGGTTTAACATAGCGAGACAGCTTTAAAATAAGCAACAGAGATCTCTGTTGCTTATTTTAAAGCTGTCTCGCTATGTTAAACCCATTTAACATAGCGAGACAGGTTTAAAAAAAAAGCAACGTAGAAAGCAAGATCTCCGTTGCTTTTTAAACACTGTGTCGCTATGTTAAAGGAGTTTAACATAGCGAGACAGCTTTAAAAAAAGCAACGGAGATCTCCGTTGCTTTTTTTAAACCTGTGTCGCTATGTTAAACTCTTTTAACATAGCGAGACAGTGTTTTAAAAAAAGACTTATACTAATGGAAAAAGTCCGGGCAACCGGACCTTTTTCCATTAGTATAAGTTGATTTACAACATGCACGCTGGCCAATCAGCGTGCACGTTTTGGAATATTAATAGGGGGTCATGGTATAATATAGCAATAACCCACGCCTGGGTGTGGGTAATGCGGGATTTAACCATGGTTGGGTTCGCTTGAGGGACCAAACAAAGACAACCGTGGTTAAATCCCGCATTACCCACACCCAGAAGTGGGTTATTTCTATTATACTATGACATTATTTAAGAAAAAAACCAATTACTTTTCTTAAATAATGGCATTGTATAATGCCTCTTTGCTGCCCTTCCGCAGCTGTCTGGCATCCGCGGCAGTTCTGATGTACTGCGCATGCCTACACAGTACATCAGAGCTGTGGCCAAAAGCAACAGAGAAAGCAAGATCTCCGTTGCTTTTTTACTGTTTCGCTATGTTAAATGGGTTTAACATAGCGAAACAGCTTTAAAATAAGCAACGGAGATGTGATAGTATAAGTCGATTTACAACATGCACGCTGGCCAATCAGTATGCACGTTTTGGAATATTAATAAGGGGTCATGGTATAATACTCAATATTCACTCAGTAATAAACTGAGAACTATACAACCTGATTTTATCAATGACTAGATACACATAATTAATTGCAGTCAAGTGTCAGGCAATGTATTAATGGCTGACAATCAACAACAGTAAATTTCAGTTAAAGAACTCAGTTTGGAGTCTTCATTAGTGTACAGTGCTCAACACATTTCATTCAGAGGGACAGCACACAGAAGATGTAAGCATTGTATCACAACAAACTGCACAATCACATATTACTTAGGACACATTGATATGTGTCAATCTCATTTCTCAACATCAGTCGTTATTCACCTTAACATCATGTAAATTACGAGTTTGTGCATAAGTTTTACTATGACTCCTGCACTCCAGCGGCACTGTTTTATGTGCAATCAGCACCTTCCTTGCCTAATACAAGTGAAATGTGTTCATAGCCTAGCAATAATTTCAGTCTTGCTCTGTCCCTTGTACTTGGATGTCACAATGGTTGGAAGCAACATTTGATATTATGGCACATGGCCATACTGTATGAAGGAATAGCCTTACATAGAGCAAATATGGCATTCGTCAACTCATTCATGTATCCTGTATAAAAAACAAAGACAGTTACTCACAGCTCACCACTGTTAATTTTTAAAGGTATTGCCAGCGGGCTGATGAACAGGATTAAAATTAGATAACAAAGGAATGACATTAATGAGATTGAGAATACATGTTTGTGGCAAAACAACCTAGGTTTGTGGTGGGTGGTTAAAGTGGGCATCAAACTAAATATGCAGAATAGCATTGCCACTGCAAACAGTAGCATTACACTGAAAGGTATAGTGATATGACATATCCCTGTCAACAAAGAACAACAGTGAGTGGCAATACAGATACTAGAGGTAATGTCAGATAAGATGAAAGATAAAAAAAGGTAAAGTGAAGTCGTTGTTACTTAACATATGTGAGCAGTGTCTTCAGCTGTTTGATGACTGCTTCCCCTGATCTATTGTGCCACTATTCACTGGCCGTTGAGTAGCATCATCAGCTTTGGTGGTTTGGTTACGATTTTCATTTTCATTGAAATGGAGAGCTGATAACACCAACCTATGAGAAAAGTGGCAGTGAGTACACATTACCCAGCCACATACAAGCACAATACTCTGTGTATATGGAACTACTGCTTGCATGGCAATATGAACTTACCTGGCCTGCATGCTGCCATTTGAGGGGAAAAATGTGATAACACAACAATATGCCTCCAGGACTGAGATCTGATGTGAATGAGTCATTTGAGCAATATCCCACAGTAATGTCAGATTTGCAGTTGATGGTCTCCGGCTTTTTGCATGGCTGACTGCCTGCTCAGAAAGCAGATATAATTAAAGAATGTTTACTAAGGTTATCCCATTACTTTCAAGTAAACAGTGCATATTGTTTGGTATACTTTTCATGTGATGCACAATGCATACATTCAGAGATACTTTTGCAATGTACACTGCTATACAGAAGTTCCTGTGGTTACCATATAGTAATTTAGGCAAGCATTCTTAAAAGGCAGCAAGAGTCCCACTTACCACTTGTGAACCATTTCCTGCCATCCTGGTGTTCATGCCTGAGATGTGCAATTTTTTTGCTGTGGTTTACATAGATGTCACATCTACTATATGTCAACAGGCTGACTATTTTCTATGTTCATAACTGCATAGGAGCTGTACTTGGCTGTATGCCCATGAGAACATCATCTGGCATCCCCACCAAGGTGGTCTGAGTAATGCAGTACATTTTGTAAACAGATTTTGTTGCTTGCCATGCCACACATCATACTGCTAGAATCAGGAAACAGTTTTGCATCAGGTGTTATGTGCTGGGTGACATTGTCCACATGTTCGTGGTTCTGAACATGTTCAGCGCCCACATAATACTTCCACTGGTGAAGTACACAGATTCCCAGCATCCATGGAACTAGCAGTCAGATTTGTGTGAATAAAAAACTGGCATCCATTTATATAAAGCTGCATATATACAGCTAATGAGCTAAGAAGCTTATACAAATAGATATTGTAGGAAGCAAAACACATTAGACGTAGACATCATAGCAAGAACTGCACCCTCAAAAACCAAAAAAAGTTTTTTGATTCTGGAGAATCTGGCCCACCCTCAGTTTGGTGAACCTGAAAAGCAGTACGTGAATTAAGTGATACATATGCAATGGCGAATTTCACTCACTAAATTGTAATGTGACAAAGTTCCTGTACTGTACAAGATCTATAACAGCAGCTGATTCTGACTCTCAACCTTTTGGTGCTTTCTAGTGACATCATTGCCCACATGAAGGCTGGGAGTCAGGAGGAAAGGTATTATATGCATGGCCAAGGTGAACAGAGGATTTTTTGTAATACTAGCAGAAGGGAAACTTAAATGGGGTTAATTGTGTAATGATATCCCATACTGCAATGCATGGGACATCAGCTGCACCCACACCACCTAACAGTTGGCAGCTTCTCATTACAAAGACATGCATCTAGAAAGTTTCTCCCTGGGCCTCTGCTGAAAATTGGCTTCGTTCCAAGTCGGACTTTCTCGGTAAACAAATGTTAAATAAACAAATGTTAAATAAAATAAATTGTCTATAACTACAAACCCACCAGACTCCACTAGAAAGTACTTTAGATATTCAGAACACCAAATGTGATCACTTAGATGTCCAAATCACTATAAACAACATTAATTACTACTTCAAAGTTAGCAATAAAATGCCCTCTATGTCCCTTTCTGAACATGATAGCTATCTTAACACCTTAGCTGAAATTCCAGATAAACTCATCTCCTTACTACTGGGAGACTTTGACTATTCATCAAAAAAATGGCTGACCTAAAAATGCTAACTTCCTTGCACAAATGGTTAATTATCCTACTAGGACCCCAATATGCTTAACCTTGTCCTCACAAACATGGCCACTTCTTGCTTTCCACTAAATTGCAAATCAGATCACAAGTCAGTGAACCTTTTCCTTTAAAACTTCTGGCATTTCTCCTGCAAATACCTCTGAGTTTAGGGACATCTCAAAAACCAACTAGTATTAATTATTCAATGACTTAAGGTTTGCTGCAATCCTCCTCTGATGGATTCAATTGCTAAAACCTCTGTCTATGCCTCTGACTTCTACTTCAGCACAAATAGTGGCATTGATAAGGCAGTTGCTATCCACACCAAATATTGTGTGTAATTTAAACACTAACTCCTGTGGTGGAATACCTGTATATATGAATTATGTAACAGTAGGAAGAATGTACTTAATGCTTATAAGAGGTCTTGTTCTACCTACCATTAAGAGCACTCTTAAGCACACCTCTCAATTGTACAGATTTTTGTAGAATGTCCAGATTTTTGGCTCACATTTTTGGTCCATTCCTCATAAAATTTGTGGTTTTCTGGCAAAGCACTGGGATGCTCTGAGGATTGAAGTCACTAAATAATGATATACATTTCACTTTCTGACTCCATATCCTTCAGAAAATGTATTCTAAAACAAGTCCTGTTACTCTAGCAACTTTCTAAGATTATAAGAGCAATATTTAAAATGTTCCTATTTTTGGGCCTTTGATTCCCTATTTTTTTGGGGGCTATGTCCAGATTTCTTGCACTAAGAGGTTGAGAGGTATGCTCTTAAGCAAACAAGTAAGGTGCTTAAGGGAACTATTAGGATGCTGAAAGCTTAATATGGACTTAAAATAGTCACTAAAGCCAAAAATAATTACAAATCTTTCTTTAACTATGCCAAGAAATTAGGAACTAACACCCAGCATCTTCGGAGCTAGTCCTCAATAATACTGCTCATTCTGAATAAATGGAAATAGCTAATATCTTAGCTCACAAATTTAGTACAGATTTTACTCCACGCACAGCTATTCAATGGATTCCACAGTTGTAGTCACCCTCTTTAATTACCATGAAACATGTCTCATCAGCCCTCTCAGCAGGTAACAACATTTCATCTATGGGCCCCTGATATAACACACCAGGTCACCTGATTGTCAGTACCAAGTCTGGCCTATCTGAAATGTTATTTAACTTGTTAAATCTAAGTCTCTCAACTGGTTATGTTCACAAAGCCTAGAAAATAGCCATTGTAATACCATTACACAAGGATGGCCCGGTCACAGTCCCTGGTAACTACAGATCCATTTGTCTCATTAGCCTCACATGTAAAGCTATGGAATGTAATATGTCAAACTTCATTAATCTGGACATTGAAAATCTCTTAAACCTGGACCCTTATCAATTTGGCTTTATCAAAAGATGTTCATGTCTCCTTAACCACATTAATTTCTATGAAAAAAGTCACCAAAGCTATATATAACAGTTACACACTGCATACAGCATATCTGGACCTGGTCAAAACCTTTGTAACAACTCCACATGCAAGCATTATTGACAGACTTGTAAATCTAAATCTAAATCCTTATTTTGTGTGGTGGATGGCTAGCAGGTTGTCTGACAAAACTCATGTAGTCTGAGTTGCAGGTGCAATATCTGAAGGCAAAAAATTTAACAGTGGTGTACTACAGGACTCAGTACTGGGCACTCTTCTACTTAACATATATTTCTCAACCCATCAGGCCAACACTCTTAGGTTCATAGGTTCATAGGTTCATACTAGGTTATCTGCCCAAGGGCATATATAAGCTCAGCAGCTATAGATATTTCGCCACCCACACCCTTTGAATTGAATAAAACTATGCCTTTTATTTTGCTGTGTTCTGTCAAGCAGGCACACTGAAGTAATCCCTGGGGTATATCTACATCTCCCCATACATTGGTCAAGATTCCTCTTGAACAAGGCCAGTGGTGCTCTGCCTCACATTTACCGGATTTTGTTCCACAGCATAGGGAGTCTTCTGGGTGATGAATCTGTCCCTCAGCACATCCTATTAATAACCATGTCAAGGTAAGTCTCTCCCGCCTTGTGGTTTTGTTATGTAAGTTTGCAGATAACTGTAAAGTGGTGTTATTATTTGATCTTCCACTGACTCATAATTGCTCCAAAATAGGGTAGACCATGTTAAGAACTAGTGCAAGGGCAATGATCTTAAATTAAATGGGAACAAATGTAATACAGTTCATTTTGATAAACAAGGCATTCCCATACCATACAAGTGCCACGCCCCTCCAATCAGACATTGTCATAAGTGATCTAGGCACACTTGTTAATAACGCCTTATTGACCATGATGTCTCCACACTAGTTCAGAAAGCCTTCTAGTTCTATCTGGTGCTAGGTCTAAAGACATCTGAATTCACCTTTAATAATATCTGATGAAAACCCATTATTGAAAATGATGTCCCTTTTGTCATTTATTGGTCTAAGCATTGTATTCAACTAACTAAAAATATAGCTGGCCTGAAAAATCTTAGTTATCAGGACTGACTTGCAGCTCTGTCTTTGTACTCATTTTAGCCTCTTGAGATTCAAGATTCAACAGTCTTAGGCATTTTTTCTTTTGAAGAACAAATGTTTCCTCAAATACCCAGTTAAAATAATTGAACTTTCATAAAACAGATAAATAAGAGATTGACAGTATCGTATCTCATGGTACCTCTCACCTCTGGAACAAGAGACTAAGCTCCTTTCATGTCACTTGTCAAAATGGGGCACGCCATACTGCATAACAGACACCCCCCTCAAGCACATGCAGTAGTGACTGCAAGTAACCTATGAAAGTCAAGTTACTTGCAGTCACTACTGCATGTGCTTGAGGGGGGTGTCTGTTGTGCAGTACAGCATGCCCCATTTTGACAAGTGACATAAGAGGAGCTTAGTATAATGTGGTCAGTCTTGGACATGATATTGTCTGTATCTAATAGCATGCTACCCTATCTCCAGTGGAAAAAGTTGAATTAAACATACATCCGCGGGATCCTAGGATAAAGTCCAGGGCATTTTTGAGCTTTTATCACCAATATTTTGCTCCATGTCATCAAACATCTGAAGAAGTCACACGGATGAAAATGCTGGGATTTTAATGCATTTATGTATATGTCCATTGTTCGTCATTCTGTTTGGTCTTAACCTTCATCTTGGAATAAACTGGATTTCCGGATTTTGCAAACTGTGGTGTTTGTGGTGCCTTTTCTTGGTTAATAGTTCATTTTGGTACTACAGTTCCTCCATTTAACTGAAAATAGCATATTTGTCAATTCTTTATATGATTCCAGAAAAATATGAAAAGTAAATTGTATAAATGGTATTTTCTTTTATATGGGGCTCAAGATAAAACCCAGTGAAAAGAGGTGTGTTTTATATGAGTGAAGATAAAAGGAGATTAGGGTCACTAAATACAGTTATATATTCTGCTTATCTAAACCTGTATAGAGTATTAAAGTGAATAAAGGAAGAGATTGAGAATTCAGTGTAAAAATGTTTAAATATAATTACAAGAATTTTTCGGATATGATGAAAATAAAAAAAATTAAGAAAAAATATGTAAATCAAAAATTAAAACTTATTAAGAAAAAAGTTAATATGGAAAATAAAACTTGAAGATATAGAGAAAGATAGTAGGGTGTGGTACAAAAATGTGATGAAACAATGTTATTTTGTAAATCCATGGGAAAATGTATCAGAATATGGATTAAATCCATTAAATCAACAAAAAAGTTGTGTGTCAAGATGGTAGAGTGTCAAGATTTTTAATGTACACTGGTAAAAAGTTACCAGTAAAGTGGAATATACCACATAAAAAAAGTTGAAAGAGTATATTAATTTTGCAGGGAGAAAGGGGCAACAGAGCATGTTTTTTGAAATGTAAAAGAGTGATGAAACTATGGAAAAAGTTGTGTTAAGAATTTTTTAAAGAATATTAATGATATAAATAAGATAAATATGAATGTGATTATGTATGGATATTATAAAAATAACAAGAAAGAATATGTGAGAAGGGATAGATAAGAATTTATTTTACATAACATGAGTTATTTGGAGTGAAAGACTGAATGCAATTTTGTTTAATGGGAAATAGATGTTAGCAGCTATATTATGTACAATTAGATTATGGTGGTAGTGGAAAAGGAGTGAGAAACAATTATCAAAACATAACTATCAGTATGCTACACAGGCAATGATAAGCTATAAATGGAAATGTAGATATATAGGTTTATAAAAAGGTGTACTTGTATAAATATGTAAAGATTTATATATATATATATATATATATATATATATATATATATATATATATATATATATAAGGGACCCTTGACTCTTTTTGATAGGTGCTGTGGGATCTTTTACATCCATGTAAGCTGCCAACAACTCAAGAAGATGGAGCCTTGGTTTAATGTTTCATCCACATTAATGCTACAACTTGCAAAAGTAAAGAAAACTAATTAAAATAGACCTGATTTTTCCTACTACTTTTCCAGCATTGACTGGACAAGATTCAAAGTCATTGCCTGTATAATGAACCAGCCATAGTGCAGACTGTGGGTTGAATTCAAGAGCAAGTCACAGTGCTGACAAGATGCAGAAGGAATTATATGAATTTTGTCAAAATGTTGTGATTCTGGGGTAGTCTGTGAAGGTTGGATGCAAATGAGGAATTGATAAAGACTGATATATTCAGGAATACCTAATATGCAACTCCAAAATACTTTGGCGGTATACAGTAAGCTTAAAAAGGCAGAAGTAAAAATTACTGAAAAATGCCAGGAAACATATATCTATTTATATATATATATATATATATATATATATATATATATATATATACAAAACAATGTCCTTGTTGCAGCGGACATCTGCAAAGGACTGTCCACTCAGTGCACTGTACTGTACCTTAGCTAGTTTTTTTAACAATGAGGTAATTAATTGATATAGAATGGACACAGCTGGCACAGGCTATGTATTAAATGTGTGCATTTAACATAATGGCACATAGCCCGGGGAGAAGAAATTCTCTGTGAAAGCAAAATATCTCTTTTGCCAGGCATACTGTAATCTGAAACTTTTCAGTGCTGTATGTGTGATAGTGAAGTAACATCACAGACTACTGTCTCATATTGCTTGGGAAAATGTCTGTCTATAATGTGTGGTGGAGTGGGAAAAAACAAAGTTCCCGTAAACTACTAACTGACTCTCAACATGGATTTAGACCCCATCACAGTACGACTACTGCCCTCCTCTCTTTTACCGAAAAAATTAACCATAACCGGAATAACAAAAAAATATCCTCAGCTCTCTTTCTGGACCTGTCGAAAGCCTTCGACATGGTAAACCACCAGCTACTTCTCCACACTCTGAAAACCCTGCATCTGGAAAATGCAGCTCTTGACTGGTTTCAAGCCTACCTCACTGGCAGACAGCAAGCAGTACTGTGGCAGAACAAGCTCTCTTGCCTGTTAGCAAATACCATAGGAGTTCCTCAAGGCTCCATATTAGGACCTCTTCTCTTTTCAGTCTTTATAAATGACCTCCATACAGTTATCCCTGAAGCCACCTGTATTCAGTATGCAGATGACTCAACTCTAATATGCTCCAATGCCTCTCTAGAAAACCTACTATCTACAACCCAGCGCAGTTTTACTACAGTCGAAAACTGGCTCGCTGACCATCAACTGATCTTAAACCCAAATAAAACCAAACTACTTCTCTTTTACCCAACGAATAAACCACCTACCACACATTTCACTATACAATCCAACAATGGGACCATCATCTCCCCAGACTCCTACACAAAGCTACTAGGAGTAAACATTGACAATAAACTTAGATTTGATATGCATATCAACCAAACCATTAAATCAGTAAACAAGAAACTTGGGTCCTTATACAGGATAAAAACCTTCCTAACCCCAACTGCCAGAGCGGCCACTGCCCGCTCACACCTTCTCTTTACCCTACTATATGCCTCTCCTGTGCTTACTAACCTTAACAAATCTGACCTAAACAAACTCTCATCTTGTTATAATCATATTGCCAGATTTGTAACTGGCTTGCCCTACAGAACACACCATTGCATTAACCTGAAAAAACTTGGCTGGATAGAACTTCCAAATCTTCTCCAACTGTACCAACTCATAGAAGCATTTAAAATCCTTAAACAACCTGAGAACACCCCTGCTCTGAAAAATATAATAATTCCTTACACCAATCTAAGTTGCCTTCGTTCAGCAAATAGACTTATTGTCCAAACAATTAAATATTACAACCTAGGTGGTGACACTCTGTTTGCCAATACCATTGGAAAAATATGGAACTCCCTCCCCAACAACCTCATACTTATAACTTCACTAGTTCAATTCAAAAAGAGTCTAAAACTCCATTATAAGTCACATTGGCTTTGTCCTTGCACAAACCCAGACTAGCTCCTTGACGTTAAACCAAGCCCATACTAGTTCTTAGTATAATCCAATCCCAAAAAGAACAACCTTGAGAGGGGATATCTAACCTCAAAAAGAACATTGTATCTTAGCCAAATTCTAAGCTATAATTTGTCCTAATGACTTTGCTAGCATGTTTTTAAAGTACTGTATAATGAACTGTAGTATTCTGTGTTTGCTAGAGCATGGTAGTTTATGATAGTATGTAAATTGCCTTTTTTTTTTTTTTTCTTGTTCATCTTAAACTCTATTATGTAACTATCTGTCATTGAGACTCTGTTGGAGCTTTTCTCCCTGGGCCTCCGCTGAAAATGGACATGTATCCAGTCGGACTATCCCGGTCAACAAATGTAAAATAAATAAATAAATAAATAAACAAATAAATAAATAAATAACACCGAGTGCCATGTGGTCACGGAAACCTATTTGGGAATAATGTAGCTCCCTGGAGTTCTTGACACTGTTGACATCAACTCAGTTGGCTATCAAGACTCCATGTGCTGACAATGAGGAAATCTATATCACCTGCAAAAATGGGATATTGATACGATTGACTGTGTTGGCACAATACCTTGGCAGTGTGCATTATTTATGCATCTAGTGGAAGTGTAGCCTACCCCATCATTTTTAGATGACTGTATTCTGTATGGATACATAGCGGGTGAGCACATAGTGATCCGGAGGAACAGACAATTTCAAGTAGAGTCATAATAACTGTTAGGACAATACATAACATAACTAAAACTTTTCCTTAGGCTAACACCAATTACCCTATACAGCCACTGTTAACAACTACATCTGGAATCCAGACAACTTCAGGCATCAGAAAGAGAAAATCAGTTGTTTTAGGTTGGCAGGGCAGTATTTGACATGGAAACATCTGGTAGAAATCAATGTACAATGACATACCATTTGCACACATAGCATAAAAAAATAACATGATGCCTTCATCTGGGATGTTGCAGCAACATGGCAGGTACAGGACAACCTGACTACTGCATGTCCTATTCACCTGCAACATTAGAGATCACAATTTTATAATCATACAGTAAAGATTTTAACTGGCAGAGCTACCTTCATTATGTGCACAGACAACAGAGAAAGCACAGAACATATCAGTTGGGTTGGAACATTGAATTTAACTTGAGTATAGAGATAACATGGTCATTTTTGACCAGGCCTTGTGTTCTCTGCTGCTTTGCTGAAGGAGAATGACCCCATCCATGATCCAGTGCAGCAGAACTATCACCTTGACTAGGCTCAGGAGTCCTACCATATAACTGGAAGTGATGCAACTCACACTAGGTGAGCTGAGATAGATTAATCATATCTTTCTGTATGTCCCTTATGGTAAAGCACCTATGGTCACTCACCGCTATATGGACCTCTGCCTTGTCATAATCATATGTTTTAGAATATTCAGATCTAAGAGCTCATGTTGCATCCCAGATCCTGGCTCTTGAAAGGAAGTTAACCATCACCATATTCTTATTTAGCCTGATTTGGTTGGTGTTTATATACCTAGCAATAGTCACCTATTACTAAAGCATTACAGTAGGTGGATGTAGTGTCAGTGGACCTTAAGGGTTTTGAGCCTGCACCCTTGTGATTCGTATAAGTAGGTTTTCTATTATTTGTATGTGAGAGTGATGTTGGATGTGTTACTGTATGATCTAATGAATAAGACTTTAGTCTGTGAGACTTAGGCAGTCTTCTTTTAACAACCTCAATATAAGGTAGCGTAGTGAAGGTGCTCTGCACTGTTCTTACCAAATGTATTTTGAGATGAGAAGGAAACTTCTATGTTTGTAAATACTTCACCTTCTCACATATTGAATCATTGTGAGGTAGCAGTAAATGTTTTTTGGTATGCATGATGCAGTTGCTATACTGCCTAAAAATACTTAAGTCTGGCTACAGAAGGGGCAAAAGCTGACTAAGATTCCATAATGACCACTGAAGTGGAATATGTGTTAGAAAACAGTGTATCTTAAAAATGTAGTCTTGGTATAAAAGAGAAGGGTGTAATGGCCTGTATTACAAATTGATGATGCTATGGGATGTGGGCAAAAGATACAAGAATATGAGATGTGACTGCCGCAGATATAATAATTAGCAGACTGGTCAAAAATGATGGTACTTGAACAAAAAATAAACGTGGCAGAAAAATGTGGCACAGTAAGTATTACATTGTAAATTCAAATCACATTGACCTACCAATTAATATTAAGTATGTAGAATTCATCCCAAGGTACATCTTCCTGAAGGCTGAATGAATATCTGCATAGTTTTTTATTACTTGCTAACAAAAATAAGACAAATCCTCAAAATAGTGGAGTTAAGGTACTGACAAAAAAGCATGACAAAGTTAAAATGACACACCTGGGACAAAATAAAAACAGAATTCCCTGAAATAATTACTCTTTCAGGTTTCAGGTACTGGTTAGCAATGCCAGAAAGGTAAACTCAGGTACTGCCTACCACCCCATCTACTAACTTTACCATGTTTAAGAACTCATCACAAGACATTCTGAACCTATCAAAAAAAATAACAAACTCATTCTGCTAGGTGTATTTAGTTTAGATTTATTAGACCCTAAAAGGTCTCATGTCACTAAAGTTAGCTCTCAGTTTGGACTTTCTGAACTAATAACATCTCCTCCAACCAGATGCAACCAACACTCAAATAAACATTCCATTCTAGACCTCCTTTTCAATCATATTCCCCACAAGATTCACAACATCATGGTTTACTCATACTCATTTAGTGATCGCTGGCCCATCTCCAGGTCTTTATCTTTCAAATTTCACAAACTGCATTTTAAACTTATTCAGTACAGAGACTTTCCTGAAACTAATGAGGTGTGCTTGCTCATTGAAATACCATCAATAGACTATTCTGATAAACCTCATAGGTCTCCACTAACACACCAGCCCACACACTGAATAAAGTGTACCCCCCTTAAATCCAGAAGGGTTAAGGGATGCAACTCTTCTAATTTTGCTATGAATTTGTTATTAACTTTTTACTGATACTACATTGTCTTAGTCTTTAATCATCATTGTATAAATGGGTTTCCTCCTAAAGTGTACTTGTATTTATGAATTTTATTGTTTGATTTTTTTACTGCTCACTCTTTATGCTGCTGCACATGAGGGACATGTGACCAGTGCACTTACAAAGTAAAAGCATCTAAATAAATAAATAAATAAATAAAGGCCTACTGTTAAAAAACAAACTATTTTTGTATGTATGAAATGCTCTGCTTTAAATTGCAATAACCTGCCATGAAACCCACTGCTTTACCTGTGGCATAAGTGAGTAAAGCACATGCCACTTTGGTTCCAAAGTAGTGAGCATCCAGCCTTTTTTGGGAATTCACCTTTGACCTCCTGTATCACTGCATACACCTCAGCAGTAGTGATGATGATGCTTTCTAGTGTTCTAGTGTTGTTATCAATCTTTGGTAGTCTAACACAATGATATGTAAGAAGTGGATGTACACTCTGTCTCAGAGAGGCTATTCCCTGGCAATCCATCCTCGTCATCCTCCACAAATGTGGCATTCCTCAGACCCCAGACTAATTTTTTTTCTGGTCAGCATTTTAGCAGTCTTGAAACAGACAAATACCTTGTTTCAATATACTGTAGAATCCTTTTCCCGCCTTGCTCCAAGAAAACAAATGCCTTTCAATTTTGACATTTTTTAACAGACGATGCAAATTCACTGTGAAATTTCAAGGCCAGTACTGCAATATTAAATCATGCAAGTGCCTTGCTGGTAGTTTTACCACAGTTAAGTAGCAAGTTGCATAGGTAGTTATCTAGGATTATATGTGGCACCTCAGTTTGAAGTAGTTTAAAAAAAAATGTTTCCTGTAATTGACAGAAACGTCTGCACCATGTGTAATTGGGCACATGCTGCAGCTGTAGTTCATTCTAGGGGTCTATATTAGTTATTTGAATGTTTAAAAGTTTGAATCACTAAAGAATGAACTTTAGTGATCTAACTTTTAAAAGTTCGAATATCTATAAAAACAAAATAAAAAATAAAAAAAGTAAAGGGTTTAAGCGGGGGGGGGTACAAGCCCCCCCTGCACCACCACACTCCCCGTTACTTAAATATACCAACTCCGAGATCGCACTTCTGTGTGCTACAGTGTGGAAATGGAGAATTTCCCATTTCCTACACTGTAGCACTATCTTGGAGTGTTATATTTAAGTAGCGGGGGTGTGGGGGTGCAGGGGTGCTTGCCCCCCTGCTTACACCCTTTAGTTTTTTTTTCTTTTTTTAAAATTTTTAAATATATTCGAACATTTAAAAGTTCGAGCACTAAAGTTCGTTCTTTAGTGATTCGAACTTTTAAATGATCGAGTATCTAATATAGACCCAATTCTACAATAGGGTGTGTTTGATTTTTTTGGAAATATAGATTCAGCAGACTCATTGTGGTCCTCGTAAAAGTCTGGCAGCTTCTGCTGGGTACTGTGGTTGTGGTGGAAGTACTAAAGTATCATCAGGAACATTTTCTATTTCCTGTAATGGAGACATCAGATGCAATGGAAAAATCTGAGCACCCTATATTCTGCAGAAGCAGCCCATCTGAGTACTGTACCATGCATTCATAATAATACAAACAGCAATAAGTTTTGTTATAGTCTGTGAATCTGAGTAGATTGCTTGTGCCAGTTTAGTGCCGCACTTCATAGACACATAAGAGTGATTACGTTTCCCTCCATGGCAGTCAGTTTCAAAGACTTACTTGATGGGGCACAAGGCTGAAAAAATTTAATCAAGTTCTATTTTTGTAAATGTAGGCTTTGTTGACTCCTCTCAGACTTCTGGTGGCTCTTCAGGACCTTACCCCCATCCTACTTGACGGTGAAGATTATCCTGCAGGGAACGGACTTTGCTAATGCATCTGATTTTGCCACAGAACACATCAATAGGAAGTTCTGCTCCCAAGCCTTCTTATAGCTACAGAAGCCATTTGTTTTATTTGCAGGAGCCAATGATGTGGTAGTTCTCTCAACCTCTTTTGCATCCAGTCCTCTTTCTTGGAAAGTAACCGTGTTACTGTCAAGCATTTAGACCATGTTTATTTAAAAAAAAAACATAATGGAAAATTTCAGTTCAGCTAAATCAGAAAAAGACTTGAAGAAAACAAACTTTATTAAGTCACACTGAGCAGCTTAACTCTTTCTCACTCAAACAAGTTTGTATTCAGGTACCACCAAGAATTGCCTCAACAACCAAAACACACACCACTGAAATTTCTTCCGTGAAATTGCAGCACACATTTAAATTCTGCCTCTCCACGCACACGCCACACATAAGGTAAGTAAAAGGGAGTAATTACCCTGAGTGCAAAGTGCTAGGGAGCACAATCAAGGGTTCTGCAACATTTTTGTATGCTAAAATTCTGGTACAGAGAGTCACTTCAGTTCAGTGCGTTTTTTTTTGGTGGGGGCTAGAAGCTGTGGATTGGCTGCTGTACTTTGTCAGTTGAGAGCTGTGGGGACATGGAACTGGTTTGTCATGATTGGCAGATTTACTGTAAGATGCTAATTGACTTCCTACAGTAATCCGAAGACTTTTTTGTTTGTTTGTTTTGCTCTACAGTTGAGAGTTGTAGGGGCATGGATTTGGTGGGTATTGGCAGATTTACTTTTATGATTTTTTTTTTACTCTTCACTTGAAGAGCTGAGGGAGTGGGGTACAGGTTTGTGGGACTATCACATGTGGTAGCTGAGCTAGCTATGTCTCTGCAAACAAGCAGCCTTATAGCTTAAGCAGCATGACAATCACCTAAACAAGTAAAATATTTCTTCTCATGCTGATCAGTGTAAGTGGCACTGATTTACATATTCTGACTTTTAGTGGCTCTTTAGCTCCTTTTCCACATTCAACTGCAAACAGCAGTATGAATGACATCAGTGCAGATATGTTGATCTCCGCTAAACAAGACAAGTGTCTGCAACACATATGTATATTTTGACATACGTACGTGTAGCAGAAAGTTGAAAATACAGCCTTATGCCCAATCAACGTTTCTGTTATTTTACTTCTTGAAGTTGTAATATTGTCCAGAGCTGCCTTCCTGTCAAAAAATTCTGCTGCAGCTTATCTGCTGCATTTTCTAGTAACTTAAGCAAATGAAGCAACATCACTGGCTACCATATCTCTCAATTGTCATCATTTTCAGAGAATGTCCAGATTTTTGCCTCATATTTTTTTGACTTTTCTGTTAAAATTTCTGGTTTTCGAGCAACTCACTTTCAGACTTCATATCCTTCGGAAAATGTATACTAACACAAATATATTACAACAAAAAACAATGGCAGCTAAATTTTACCCTTACCACACACACACACACACACACACACACACACACACACACACACACACACACACACACACACACACAAAGAAACACACACAAGCAGCTTTGCAGGTTAGGTAGTCACTGAACATTTCTATAAATAAGTTGTAGAAACAACTTGAAACAAAGCTCTTGACCTTAAGTTATTAGATGCACTGATGCAGACAATATGACAATGCACCAGAAACAGCAGTATTAGTAGCATTAGAGCAAAATGTTCACCTTAAACATCGCAAGTGACTGCAACCCACAAAATATATTGCAACTAAGTACAAGTAGCAGTAAAACAGTTAAAAACAATGTCTTACATTCAGTCTATATGTTCCTTGCACCATGCTGCTTGAGTTGTAGTGTGGTCCTCAACTTCATCCCTCTCAGCCTTTCTTCTGCTTCTCCTTCCATTCTGTTACTGCCTGATTGTGGAATTCTAGAGCTCAGTAGTCTGACTTCACCAGCTTTTCCTTTTCCTGTCCTCCAGTCCAAACGCCAGATTTAAGTTCTTTTTACAGCATCTTTATGCAGACAGCAGAGTAATTACTGTGTACAGATTTTCAGTTTTGCTGGATATGTAAATTGCTGATCTCCTGCATTAATGTAGAAAATGCCTGTACCCCATAAATGTCACTGTCAGCACAAAGAATTTGCATTTGGGGTATGCTATAATTAATATATATATATATATATATATATATATATATATATATATATATGTCATCATCTTCTTTCGGCTGTTCCTGTTAGGGGTCGCCACAGTGGATCACCTCTTTCCATTTCTTCCTGTCCTCTGCATCTTGCTCTGTCACACCAACCACCTGCATGCACTCTCTCACAACATCCATAAACCTTATCTTAGGCCTTCCTCTTTTCCTGTTACCTGGTAGCTTCATCCTTAGCATCTTTTTCCCAATATACTCAGCATTCCTCCTCAGCACATGTCCAAACCAATGTAATTTTTCCTCTCTGGCTTTGTCTCCAAACCTTCCAACCTGGGCTGACCCTCTAATATACTTATTCCTAATCCTGTCCATCCTCGTCACACCCAGTGCAAATCTTAACATCTTCAACTCTGCCACATGAAGCTCTGACTTCTGCCTTTTGTCAATGCCACTGTCTCCAACCCATATAGCATAGCTGGTCTCACTACCCTCTTGTAGACCTTCCCTTTCACTCTTACAGGTACTCGTCTGTCACAAATCACTCCTGACACTCTTCTCCACCCACTCCATCCTGCCTGTATTCTCTTCTTCACCCCTCTTCCACACTCACCATTACTCTGAACTATTGACCCCAAGTATCTAAACTCATCCACCTTCGCCACCTCTACTCCCTGCATCCTCATCATTCCTCTATCCTCCCTCTCATTCACACACATATATTCTGTCTTAGTCCTGCTGACCTTCATTCCTCTTCTCTCTAGAGCATATCTCTACCTCTCCAGGGTCTCCTCCACCTGTTTCCTACTATCACTACAGATCACAATATCATCTGCAAACAACATAGTCCACGGGGACTCCTGTCTGATCTGGTCTGTCAACCTGTCCATCACCATTGCAAATAAGAAAGGCTCAGAGCTGATCCTTGATGTAACCCCACCTCCACCTTAAACACATCCGTCACTCCCACCGCAGACCTCACCATTGTCACACTACCCTCGTACATATCCTGTACCACTATTACATGCTTCTCTGACACTCCCATCTTCCTCATACAATACCACAGCTCCTCTCTAGGCACCCTGTCATATGCTTTCTCTAAGTCTACAAAAACACAATGCAACTCCTTCTGACATTCTCTGTACTTCTCCATCAACCCTCTCAAAGCAAACATTGCATCTTTAGTGCTCTTTCCCGGCATGAAACCATACTGCTGATCACTAATCATCACGTCCCTTCTTAACCTAGCTTCCACTACTCTTTCCCATAACTTCATGCTGTGACTGATCAGTTTAATCCCTCTGTAGTTACTACAGCTCTGCACATCACCCTTATTCTTAAAAATCGGTACCAAAACACTTTTTCTCCATTCCTCAGGCATCCTCTCACTTTCCAAGATTTCATTAAACAATCTGGTTAAAAACTCCACTGCCATTTCACCTAAACACCTCCATGCTTCCACGGGTATGTCATCTGGGCCAACAGCCTTTCCATTCTTCATTCTCTTCATAGCTATCCTTACTTCCTCCTTGATAATCCATTGTACTTCATGATTTACTATCCCTACATCGTCCAACCTTCTCTCCCTCTCATTCTCTTCATTCATCAACCCCTCAAAGTACTCTTTCCATCTCCTCAACACACTCTCCTCGCTTGTGAGTATGTTTCCCTCATTATCCTTTATCACCTTTACCTATTTCACATTGTTCCTAGCTCGGTCCCTCTGTATAGCCAATCGGTACAAGTCCTTTTCTCCCTCCTTAGTGTCCAACCATTCATACAACTCTTCATATGCCTTAACCTTAGCCATCGCCACCTCTCTCTTTGCCATGCACCTCATCTCCTTATACTCCTGTCTACTTTCTTCGTCTCTCTGACAGTCCCACTTCTTCTTTGCCAACCTCTTTGTCTGTATACTCTCCTGTACTTCCTTATTCCAACACCATATCTCCTTGTCATCCTTCCTCTGTCCAGATGTGATAGCAAGCACCTTTCTAGCCATCTCCCTTACTAGCTCTGCTGTAGTTACCCAGCTATTTGGTAAGTCTTCACTGCCACCCAGTGCTTGTCTTAACTCATCCCTGAACTCCACCTCACAATTACCCTTTTTCAATTTCCGTCATTTGATCCTCGGTGCTGCCCTCACACTCCTCCTCCTCTTCTTGATCACCAACGTCATCCTACAAACCACCATCCTATGCTGCCTAACTACACTTTCTCCGGTCACCACTTTACAGTCTCCAATCTCCTTCAAACTGGCCCTCCTACATAAGATATAATCCACCTGTGTGCATCTTCCTCCACTCTTGTATGTCACCCTATGCTCCTCTCTATTGTTAAAATATGTATTCACCACAGCCATGTCCATCCTTTTCGCAAAATCCACTACCATCTGACCTTATGCATTCCTTTGCTTAACACCATACCTACCCATCACTTCCTCATTCCCTCTGCTCCCTTCACCAACATGCCCGTTGAAATCTGCTCCAATCACCACTCTCTCACCCTTGGGTACAGTCATCACCACTTCATCCAATTCACTCCAAAATTTTTCTTTCTCATCCATTGCACATCCAACTTGTGGAGCATATGCACTAACAACATTCATCATTACACCATCAATTTCCAGCTTCATAAACATCACTCTATCTGACACTCTTTTCACCTCCAAAACACTCTTAGCATACTGTTCCTTCAGAATAACTCCTACGTCATTTCTCCTCCCATCCAGACCATGATAAAACATATTACCAAGCTCCATACTTCAGACCTTTTATAGGGTCACCATTGAAAGTGTCCTGACTGACAGCATTAAAGTCTGGTATGGGAGCTGTAACAATCAGGATTGGAAGGCTCCCAAGGGAGTTGTAAGGTTGGTAGAAAGAATCATTGGCACCTCCCTTACAGCTCTGGAAGATCTACACAAATGCAGGTGCATCGACAGGGCCAAAAAGATTTCCAGCGATCCAACGCATCCTGCCAATGGTCTGTCCACTCACCTTTCCTTAAGCAGGAGATACAGAAGCCTACATTGTAAGACCACCAGACTAAATTACAGTTTTTTTCTGCTCTCCATTAGACTGTTGAATTCTTGGGAAAAACGAACCATAAGTCTGTCGAAACACTCAACCATTTCTTAAAAACGAACAGAATGAGACTCGCCACAGCACGAAGTATACCAAGAAAACAATTTAATGACTGCAGTAACTCAACCATTTCTGTTGCATAACTAGCCTTTCAAGTGGCTTATTTTATGGATGTGTAATAACCAAGTACAATACTAAGGTAGCTCACCTATCACACTGAAGGACTGTTAAGTGCAATATACAAACTTTGCAATAATTCAGTCTAATCATAGATGGCTGCTATTGTTTCAATTTTACTTTTACAATATTACATTCATAATGTTCCTTGTCTTCCTTGCCTCCTGTTCTGGGATGGGTGTGGGTCACTGCTGTCCTGCTTTACTTAGAAATTGCTACTTTTTAAAATTGTACTGTGATATTGTATTATTTTTTTTCTGTCTGTATGTGCAACTGTTTCATGCATTGAGAATGAAGCATTGTAATTTCATTCAGCTACACTGCTGTGTAGTTCTGAATGACAATAAAGTTTTCTTTGACTTTGACAAACATCCTGGCCTTTGACAAATGTAGTAATCTGGCCCTTAAATACAAATAAGGATTGTTTAGCTGCAGAGGAGATAAAAATCACCAGGGCTGCATAAACTTACACCTGAGATGTGCATACCACTCAACTGTGCACATTTAGGAGGGATGCCTCTAGGTCTCTTAAAAATTTGAAAATATTTTGATAAATTCTAAGTTAATAATGCCAGCATTTAAAATGTTATTAATTTGGGACCTTTTCCCTAATTTTTTTTTGCTCTGTCTCTTGCTCTGTAGGTAAACGTTGATAGCCGTCAGCCTGACAGTTTAACCCATGTTCTAACTGCAGTCCTCTGAAGATGTTCAAGTGAACTGATTGGATTGTGGACTATAAATCATAATTCCCAAAGCCACTGTTAAAATAAATAGCAAACACTATTCAAGGAATACTGACGATAGCTGTGATTTTGATTCCTAAAAAGCACCTCTAGCAGTGGTCAGTCAGACACTAACAGACAACAGGACGAGAACGGTATGGTATTTTTTTTAGTTAGTGAGTTAAGTGCAGCAGCAGGTCTTGCCATGATTAAATATCTTGATTTAATAGTTCCTGTAGGCAATATCAGGTCATGTCTTTTATGTAGTCAAATCCATGTTCTAACACTACATTAGGTAAACTATCTGGATATGGTTCAAAAGGACCATTTTTGTCTGCAGTGCATTATTGTGAAATTGCTGATATAAAAGCAATAACATGACAGATTTGGATGTTATGTAGAAAACCAGGCCCTGCACAACTTAAATATAATCAACTTTTTATCATATCAAGTTGCATAAAATTAGTCCATGTGAAGAAATAGGCAGTTACTTAAATTATCCATCAATGTCAAACCCATAGACCATATTACTCTATTTCTAAACTAGCTTAACATTTTATTTTTAGTGTATACCATTCATTAAATTTAGAACTGTCTTGTCCATTGTAACTATATGGCATTTATGACATTAGTAATGCATCCCCTAATCTAGTAGAGTTAAAAAAAAGTAATCATGAATTCCATCACCATGTATTCTTCTGAGGAAAAAAAAAAAAAGAAAAAAAAAACTGTGTAAGTTTTCTTTTTTTTGTACTGGCCCAGTACCCCAGTGCCCCTCCTCAATGCTGGGTTTACTGGCTATCTCTTTGCACCCCCCAGAACATGCTGCTGGGCCCAATTGTGGATCCTAAGGGTGTTTGGGGGATCAACATGTCTGTACATCTGTCCACGGGCTTTTAAGCCCTTCCCACTAACACCTTCCCTCTTGCCAATGTAGTCTCATCCAAAGTGAATGTGTAATGTAGACATCCAGTATATTGCCCCTGCCTCAGTGGCAGATCAGTGAGGCCCATCTCCCACCTTATAAACTACACTTCTTCCAGAAGTGTCCTCAGCCTCTGTCAAGAATCATCAGAGAGAGACTCCTGATACTGCCCTCCCTGAGTTAGGCATGCCCATCCCTCCCTGCTGCTCTGTCAGTCTCCTCAGCTGCTAATCGAACCAGGGTCACCTGAGTTGTAATCACAGCTTTATCCCTCTATGCCACTGGAGTGGAAAAAAAGCTGTACAAGTTACTGAACTAAACTTGTCTTTTACTATCTGCTTCTGATTATACATTTAAGATCATTAAATTCACAAAGCACAAGCAAAACTCAATTTATTCTTGTGGAGTAAAAATTGCAAAACAGAAAACACACTCCAATGTAGACTGTCTTAACAATTCAATATATAATAGCAACAGAACAGTATGAGATAAATTTTCATAGTTTCAAACAAAGTCTCAGACTTGTTCACTATAAACCAGAGCCATATTTTACTGTACATCTGATTTATCATATTATCAGTGTTATTATATTAAAAATATAGGCTGTAAGAAGGTAAACTGGCAAGCAATTTGCATTATTAAAGTAAATGGACATGTGAGTAAGTTCACTATCATGTAAGTAATGCTGTAGCTGTATTTGAACCACAGGCACAGGCCTATGCCAAACTGTTTACTTTGTTCTATTCCATATGAATGATAAGAAAAGAAATGCAGCATTTCTAAATTCTGTCTTGCCTTTTAAATAGCCAGCCTTTTTTATATGTGATTAAAAATTACAACTAAGTCAGGACAGTGGCAGATAGCTGAGAGAACCTTTGCTAGACTGTTCCATAATTAGTTTCTCATTCTATTATAACATACACTATCATGCTCTGCAGCTTAAATCACTCAGTGCTAAAGAGGAAATAAAACTTAAAGGTTCATAGTTTCATAGGAGTGTACTAGGCTAATGGCCCTGGAGCCTTTACACGCCTAGCCCAAATGATTCCCTGGCAACATGCCACCCAACATTATTTCCTTATGCCTCTGTCTAGCAGGGCTAAGTCATTACTACCAAGTCTTGAACCCAGGACCCTGATGACTACAATCACAGCAACATACCTCTACACCATTAATCATTATTGCTGAAATTTAGTGTAATGTCAGAAAACAAAATTCTGCAGTTTCAGAAGAACATTAGTATAAACAGTTATTTTTATACATTAATAGGAGCTTCTGTATATATGAACCTTTTTTCACTGCTACAGTAGTAGATTCTGTGATTCAGGGAGTATTTATTTATTTGACTGATGTCATTAGTTGAATCCTCTGGTGCTGCTGTGCTTTATAATATCCTAAAACTATCATAACTGCTGTCTGTCAATCTTAACATCCCTTCTACATGTTATACTGTATCTGACAGCTACTTATCTTTGATGAGTGACCCAGCACTTTCACTGTTTAAACCAAACTTAATAATTCCTTTTCTAGCGTACTTTCCTACTCTAATGTCTTGTACTAGTTTTGTCACTTTCTCCCTCATCCTGTATACTACAGTATTTCCCTTACCTATCTCTGTCTCCCCTCTTTATATATGTTATTCCACTTTCCTTAACTTTCTCTTGTTCATTGCAGTCTTTCTTCCCCTTACTGAATAGTCCTCTGTTGTGCATGTTAACTACAACCTATTAACCTACCACCTTAAGTATTTTGTGTGTGTGTGTGTGTGTGTGTGTGTGTGTGTGTGTGTATATGTGTGTGTGTGTGTGTGTGTGTGTGTGTGTGTGTGTGTGTGTGTGTGTGTGTGTGTGTGTGTGTGTGTGTGATTATATATTTTGTATCTATTATATGTAGTTACTTTTCAGTACAAATACTGCCTTACCTGTCCTTGTTGTTGAAGTACATAGTTTTGACTTGTTAGTACTTATACTAAAACTATATAAATTAACTTCTATCTTAGATAAGAAACTGAATATATTATGCACAAAATACGCTTACCCATTTATATTTTAAAACTGTACAGTTTGACTAGTATGTACATATATCAGAATTTGTACAGATAAGAAAATGAATATTCTATACAGTCATTTTCCTACACTGTGGAGTGTATCTCCCTGAACCTCCCCGAAAAGGAACAATTCCCACTCAGGCTATCCCTTTTAACAAATGGAAATAAATAAGAAAATAAGTGTAGACCTTGGCAAACTACAACCCCCACTATATTGTTACTCTCCCTTACTCTAAGGTTTCTCTCCTGCTGCTGCTCTGTATTAATCTATTTTTGCTTACTGCCCTTATCCTCTGCATGATTTTCTTTTCTCTGTTCCTGCCCTTGTTGCTTAGTGTACAATGCACAGGAAGCACAAGATGTGAGTCAGTGCACATTTTTGTCTGTCCTTAAGACTGCTTTTCTTTTCTTGTTGTATTATTATCAAAATGGTATCATAAAAAGTAAATGGTATGCAAACAGACAACTGCGTCACCCTCAAAAATTCTAATTTCCAACAGTTGTATAATTTCCGAGTTTCAAAATTGTGTTATTTACAGAATTATCACCTACAAGAACTCCGGTTCGCTAATGATTAGCAGTAGATTTTTATGAAATGCCAAGGTTCCAGCTCGACGCCCAACCTAAAACGAAGGAACACCCATTTACGCACGCATGTCTTTCGAACGCTACCCAACCGCGGTGAGGACATGCAGACTCCACACAGAAGGCACTCCCAAGCCAAGCCGAGAATCGAACGGGAGAACCTCTTGCTGTGAGGTAACAATGCTACCGCCGTACCACCGTGGAAACCAGTCTCCCGCCTAAATATGAACAGGACAGGATCCTGCCATATGGCACTGTGTTGTACAATGGAAAAACAATTATGTTTTTTAAAACAGATCCATTGTACAATGTGTTCTACTTGGTATTTTGTTCTGCTTGTGCTGATTTGAGGAACTGGTTGCAGATTTAAAATGTATTGAGGGCACATGTGTAAATGAAAGCTGTGGTGTATAGGCTTGTGTATTGTGTTGATTGCCTGCATCACCTATCACTGTAACAGTTGCATCACAATGCACAGTGGCTCATTGGGTGATCTCTGCTTCACAGCTTCATGATCCTGGGGTCCAGTTCTAACTTACAGTCACTGTCTGATTAATTACAATAAACTATCACTATATATAGCTATACACACACACACACACACACACACACACACACATATATATATATATATATATATATATATATATATATATTTAGAAAGATAGATATTTAAAGATAGATATTGAATCTATCCTAGTCTCTTGTGCTCCAGGTAATGGCTGAAAGAAGTCCATAGACCACCCTAGTTATCCATTTAACGAACAAGCAAGCAATAAATAGATGTATAACCCATATATTACAGATAACATGCAAAATGGATGTGTTTTAGAGTAAAACAAAATTTATAATTTTTAAAAGTACTTTAGTGCATTTATTTTTAAGAAGGAACAGAACTAAAAAATAAAGTTTTGTTTTGTTTTCACCTCTTCTTAGTCTAAAGGGTAACTTTTAAATACTGATGTGTGTCCTGAGTTTCAACTTGTTAGTGTTAAGACACTGTTTTTTTATTTCAAGCTTTATGATAAATTTACCATTGTATAATTAATTGTTAACTGTTCATTGATTTTTCCCTCATAGCAATAAACTGCATACTGAACTTGACTGTGTTTACTGCTTTTGTGTTTTTCATTTAATCTCACCACAGGCAAAAAAAAAAGAAACATGCTTCTTTGAAGGAAGTAGATTTAGGGTTTTCCCATTTCTATCTGACCAGAAATAATTAGGTTGTAACGACAGCAGCAAACTTAATGTGCTAATGCTTCACGTCTCAACTTTTGTCTCAGATATTGCTATACTTTGCAGAACTCAGCCATCTATATCAAAACATTATATGCCCTTTGAACAGGTAATAAATAACCTGTTAGCAATCCGGAGACATGAAAATATACATTTGTACATATTTACTACTGCTATAGTATACTTTTCACCGCTCATTAGCTGATGCATGCAACTTATTTAGTACATTTGTTACATTTTGTTAGGTGAAAGGCTCACTTCTAACTCTATATTGTGCACTAATTAAGCACAACCCAGTGGCACACAGACTGCAAGTATTGCAGCCTCAAGCTCTCTTGTAGACCGTGATTCCTTGATGCAAGAGTACAACAAATACTACACTTTGCTTGTAAATTAATAAAATGCAAATTTTATTAATAGCCACTCTCAGCAGAATGACAACAATGTCTCCTGTGAAATGTACTGTGAAGTCATTTCAATAGAAGGAGCTTGCAAGATGTCTGCATTCATAAAATGGACCTGGCAGCATTAAAAACTGTTCCTGTGAGTTGAAGTACTACAGGTTTTTCCACCAAAGATATCAATAAACTCTGATATTTTGTTGCCTCTACCCTGGAATGTTCCTTTTAAAATTGTGGGTGAGCTCCTACCTACTATAATAAAGCATCAATCTGCAACATATTAGTAGGACGACTACAGGCAATTGTCATTTTTGTAGTGTCACTTTAAACATGGTTAGCTACCGGTGATATATTTATTTTAACTATATTACACATATATTCACTCTCTCAAGTATCAGTTCTCTTCTTCTGCCTTCCGTTTTCATTATTGTCACAGACAAAGCTTGGTATACATGTGGTCATATTGTGAGCATCAAACATAATGCAAGGAAGAATCATTATCGAAAACAGACATTCCTTGCTTTGTGCCAGAGTTTAATGGCTAAGGGAGAATTCATGTTAAGTCAGTGAAGATGAAACTAAACTTATATAAAGACTATCAGAGAAGCTAATGATAATTTTGACAGGTGCAAAGCAATGATGTCTGCAGTGTATATAGAAGCTATGTATATGTGAAATATAGGACTTATATACTGCTATTATATTAACTTGTGAAACTCACATTCGCTCTGTATTTAAAATAACATTGATGTTTAGTCATGTCCAGACTCCCAGAAGTGCAAATGTATAGACAGAGAAGCAGTAGTATGGCCAAATAGTCATAAAAACACGTGTTAAATCAAACTAGAACATTCCTGGCTGCTTCACCTATGCATTATGGATTTGAATGACCCATTACTTCCCTCAGACCCAGATTAGATCACATGCTTATCACTGACAGGCAAAGTAAATGTGGTGAAACCAATCTAGAGGATCAGAAGATTATAGTGGCCAATATGGCGCAAGGTTTGTTACTTCAGTGATCAGACTGTCTTGGCTACATACATACGGGACAAAGCGGAGATGTGCAGTGCTGCTTGTTCAAAACAGTGTGAACAGTAAATTGGCAATGAGGCAGATATGTATGCATGTATACAAACATACACACATAAATACATATATATGTTATATGTGTGTGTGTGTGTGTGTGTGTGTGTGTGTGTGTGTGTGTGTGTGTGTGAGTGAGTGTGTGTGTGTGTGTGTGTGTGTGTGTGTGTGTGTGTGTGTGTGTGTGTGTGTGTGTGTGTGTGTGTGTGTGTACACTCAAACTATGAGCACTAAACAACTAGAGGATCCCTGCTTAAGTGCTCTCAAGTTGAACTAAGACAAATTAACTCCCCTTCTCCCAAAAGGAAAAACACATGGGAAGATCGACTGTATAAACTCACTGTTTTCAAGATCCTTTTATTGCTGACTAGTAAATACTACAAGAAAAACTTAGCCAAGCTAGAGATTTTACTGTGTGATGGCTTAAACCTCCTGTAATAGAGGCCCATGAAATATATGCAAATGGCACATTAAGGACATCAAGTGCTTCAGATATATGGCCTCTGAATGCCGGTGACTTTTTAAAAGTCTTTGTGGACATATTCAGGCCAAAAAAGCCAAACCTCATTTTCACTGTATGTTGTTGTTGTCTTTCAGCTTTTCCTGGTTAGGGGTCGCCACAGCGGAACTCCGATTCGCTAATGATTGGCAGTAGATTTTTACATGCCGAGTTGCCAGCCCTGACGCACAGCCTTCAACGAAGGTACGCCCATTCACACATGTCTCCACACAGAAGACACTCTAGCTGAGAATCGAGCAGGATAATGTCTTACGGTGAGGCGACAATGCTACCGCAGCACCACCACCGCAGTATACTTTAAAAATAATGTAATAGAGGCCTATGGGATGTATGCAAATTAACTTTTAAGCATAACAAGTGCTTCAGCTATATGGCTTCTGAATGTCCATGACTTTTTTTAGTGGCAGGTATTTCCATTTTTAAATTATGCAGCAGGTATTTCCATTTTTATATATATATATATATATATATATATATATATATATATATATATATATATATATATATATATATATATATGTGTGTGTGTGTGTGTGTGTGTATATATGGGTCTACTTCTAAATTTCTTACTATAAAAACCTTAAATTGATTATAGCTGAGACCATCAAATCAAAATTTTAAAAGTTCAAAATTTAAATAAAAAAATAAAAACAAAAACATTTTTTTTTTTATGTTTTCGCAGGGGGCAAGTCCCCTGCACCCCCCACATCCCCTGCTAATTAAATATACCAACTCTGAGATCGCACTACAGTGAGGAAAATGGTACATATACTGTTCTGCTCTGTAGAGTGATCTCCATTTATATGGTTCAATCTTATGCTATCGACCATAAAGAATTCAAGGTTTCGAAAGTTCAAAATTTAGAAGTAGACCGATATATATATATATATATATATATATATATATATATATATATATATATATATATATATATATATATATATATATATATGAACTGCTGTATTTGATCAGATAGATTCATACCATTTATGTAAAGGCAGTCCTATAACTGATATTCTACTGTAGGTGACACAGCAGAGTACACTGTTTACATCTGGCAATTAGCACAGAGCATCAAGGCTTTGAGTGCCTAATGAGCTTCACTTAGTTCTGTGGTTTGTTCTGTCAGTCTCCATTTGCTTCCTGTGTGACTCTGAACAAATCACTAACCAGACCGAGGTTTTGGTCTGTCTTTAAAAGAGACACTTCTAGTAGTTTTACACTTTTAACAAATAAGATGAAGTAGATTAATTATTTAAATTACAGTTGCCTGAGTCCTACTTTGATGTGAGCACTTTTTTAATAGAGAGGTTGTTTGTATGTGATCCATGTAAGTAACATTTAAATTTAACCAGCCTCAAATTTACTCAGAAATGATCTTTCTCCAAGATAAAGCACTATTAGAATTAGTTATATTAAAAGGAGGTAAGGATGCACAGCACCTCTCACTGGAATAGGGGATTGTGTTTTTTCCCTTCACAAAAAACACAGTTCTTGCGTTTCTCTGAATAGCGGCTTGCAAAGATGTATTAGTACTATTAACCTGAGAAGCTGACAAAATAAAACAATGAAAATCAACACACATTTTCTGAAGTAAATGAAGTCTCTAATCATTTTCATTATTTATTAAGTTTAATACACCATTGTTTCTCTCTAAATTATGAGCTTTAGGAGGCACTAGGAGGGCCAGGGCAACATTTTGAGCCACATCTGGACTCTTCCTGAAAATCAGGGACACTTGAGAGGTGTGTGTATGGGGAGGGGGAGAGAGAGAAAACAGGGGATGTGTATGGGAGTGGAAGAGAAACAGCAAGAGATAGAGAGAGAGACTGAAATTGTGTACAACCAGCTCATGCCCAACTATGTTTCTTTGTCGTTCGGCTTTTTCCCAGTTAGGGGTCGCCACAGCAGAACTCTGGTCCGCTAACGATTGGCAGTAGATTTTTACGAACGCCGAGGTGCCAGCTTGACGTTCAACCTTCAGTGAAGGCACGCCCATTTACGCATGTCTTTTGAATGCCCACCCAACTGCGGGGAGGACATGCAGACTCCACAAAGAAGGCACTCCCTGCACTCCAACCGAGAATCGAATGGGAGAACCTCTTGCTGTGAGGCAACAAAGCTACCACTACACCACCGTGGATGTATAGCTCATGCCCAACTATAAAAATCATAATACAAGAAATGTATACAGAGATTTGTTAAATCCAGAAAAGAAAAAAAACAAGAAGTTCTAATTTGCAGTACATTAGTTTGTGTTTGTCTAAACAGGCAATCTTTGTGAGATTTATGTTGTAATTCACAGAAGATATGGATTTGCAATAATGTCAAGTTTACTGTTGAAGATATGTGTTATGAGAAAGGCAAGCACTGCTAAGAGAATATGATATTGGATTGGAATGTTTGTATGCTGTGTGCAGTTTGTACAGGATGCATGGAATTTGTGTGCAGTTCGTACAGAATGTTTGGATGGTGTGTGCAGTTAGTACAGAATGTATGGATGGTGTGTTCATTTCATGCAGAATGTGTGGATGTTGTGTGCAGTTAGTATAGAATGCATGGATGTTGTGTTAATTTCATATAAAATGCATGGATGTTGTGTGCAGTTAGTACAGAATGTATGGATTGTGTTTTCAGTTCATACAGAATGTGTGGATTTTGTGTGCAGTTAGTACAGAATGTATAGTTTGTGTTTTCAGTTTGTACAAGATGTGTGTATGTTGTGTGCAGTTAGTACAGAATGTATGGCTGGCGTGTTCATTTTGTACAGAATGTATGGATGTTGTTTGCAGTTAGTACAGAATGTATAGATTGTGTTTTCAGTTCATACAGCATGTGTGGATTTTGTGTGCAGTTAGTACAGAATGTATAGATTGTGTTTTCAATTCATACAGAATGTGTGTATGTTGTGTACAGTTAGTACAGAATGTATGGCTGGTGTGTTCATTTCGTACAGAATGTATGGATGTTGTTTGCAGTTAGTACACATAGGCTGTGGCTTGGTTTAGCTAAATGAAGGAAATAGAGAAAGAGAGAGAAAGAGATAGAGAAAGTCCAAGGTTCTGACAGATACCTTTGAAGAGCAGTGGTACTGGACAGAGTTATACTTACGGTTACTAATGATGTTCATCATGTGGATTAGTGCTGCAGTAGCATTAGCTATATTGGTCATATCCTGATAAAGATATTGCAGATGGACAGCCTCTAAAGCTTTAGGGCACCTTCCACCAGCCCAAGCCATTAGTCAACTCAAGCTGAGCTGGCTAAAATGTCTGTGGTAAGTAGCCAGTAAGGATTAAGTGTGACTTTTATACGTTTATATGAAAATAACAATAACTATAGACTGACATTGCAGATGTATTTATTAAGCATGAAGGAAAACAGACAAGTTAAGACTTGCAGAAGGTTTTGCAGGTTGCTAGGTTATGACTTGCATTTCTGATTTACAGGGATGATTTGTGTAAATGCACTTAATCTTTCAAGTTTATTTGGTAAATTATTTGTCAGCAGGATTAGGAATATTATAATATTGTGTTAAATTGGAAGAAATGTAAAGGGTTTTGAACTTGTTTTAGGCTACTGGCAGCTATTTTGACTGTTACAACCATACTTTCTTTATGACTTGCTAGGGTTGCTATTTTGCAATTATTTAATTCAAATTGTCATCATTTTGCTGACAATTGTAATTGTCACAAGCATGATTTCTTTATTTATGGTATGCTGTGCTTGGTACTTTCAGATGTTTAATTAAAATCATCACCATTTTAAATTGAATGTTTTGTGATAAAAAATCACTCCGTTTAGGGTCTGGAAACTCATTATTGGTGTTGTGGGCACTTAAATATTTAAATTTGCCATTTTATTAAATTCTGTATAAAATGCTGTTCCAGACTGGTATGTAAACTTTTGACCAACATCTTAAATTCCTGGATATCAGACATCAAAGGGTCAGTGGAGAAACTGCCTCCTTGCTTTTTAGAAGGCTGAGGTGATTATTTCAAAATGGAAGCTAAGACAGGTCTCAAGCATGCATGGAATGAAATTGCATGGATGGCAAAGGTTAAAGGGTATACATCATTTTGTATATGTCATTAAAAATGTCATTGAAGGTTTTGTAAGCTTTAACTAAATTAGTTAATTCTTCATCCTGCAATGTCAAACTAATTTGATACAAGTTAGGAGAAGACTGCCTTTATGAGGAGATATAGCAATCTGCAGGTCACCGTCTTAGTGAGGTTTAAACCATGTGAGTAGCTGCATTAAAAAAATATACCTCAAAACTACCACTGATCTGCATCAAGGTAGGCTTTTGTGTAAGGATGTTTATAGGTGGCAGGTGTTTGATAGTTTGGTTAAACCTCCATATGAGTGAGGCATATTAAAAAAAAAATCATTGTCTCACTTCTATTATCTCTCTCTCTCTCTCTATATATATATACATATATATATATATATATATATATATATATATATATATACATATATATACATATATATACATATATATATATATATATATATATATATATATATATATATATATCAAATGTGTATATATATATATATATATATATATATATATATATATATATATACACATACATTTTATATATATATATATATATATATATATATATATATATATATATATCATCCCGCCCCCACCTGAAATAAGAGACCACAGTGAAAAACTTCTCAAAAGCCGACTTCACACTTCTAAAAACTAGTGTGGTCTCCTTTAAGGTCCCTGAGCCAGTGGTAAACATTACGCAAACTGCTGAATCACTTACAAATGCCTTCTACCAGTACCTACAAGACTGCATGGATCAGGCAATCCCAAACAAAACTAAGACTCTTTGTACCAAAGGCAAGCGTCCAGTCTGGTGGACCCCAGCCATAAACAAGCTCTACAATAAAAGGAGGAAGCTACTAGAAGATAGAGCAAAATCCTTGAAAGGTAAGACACCTTTGATCATTATAAGTAAAAAACTAAGAGCTCTCATAAAATCATCCAAGGCTAACTTTGAGAGAAAAATCGCCAAGGACACAAAAGACAATCATAAGGCCTTCTTTAGCTATGTTAGAAACCTAGGAGGAAACTCCCAGATATGCTCAGAATTAGTCCAAAATGATGTGAAGATTACTGAACCTACACACATTGCCAACATACTGGCTGACAGGTTCAGTGCAAACTTCTCCCCCCCAAAAGGAGAGATATCTATACCAGAGGATTGTAGCCCCAAACATCTCCAACGCCCAGGTGAGAACTGCTCTCTCCAAGGCAAAAACACAGCATCCATGGGACGGATGGTGTCCCTGGCTGTGTGCTCCACGAACTCAATGAGGAATTAAACCCACAGTTAGGACAGCTGTTTAATCTTAGCATCACCTCAGGATACGTACCCAAGGAGTGGCGCACTGCGACTGTGGTCCCACTTCACAAGGGCGGTGCCTCCACCGACCCTGGAAATTACCGTCCCATTAGCTTGACAAGCCTTATCTGCAAAGCCATGGAGAGGATCATAATGGAACTCATAAATAAAGACATAGGGAACTTGCAGACTTTGGATCCAACCCAGTTTGGCTTTGTCAAAGGCAGATCATGCCTTTTAAACTTGGTTGACTTTTTCGAAACAGTCACCAAGGCCATTAATGAGGGAAAGGCAGTCCATACAGCCTATCTCGACCTGGCAAAGGCCTTCGACACAATACCCCACACAGGTATTATTGAAAAACTCATCAGCTTGAATGTAAACCCATACATCACAAGATGGGTTGCAAACTGGCTAAGTGACAGAACCCACAGGGTCAGAGTTGCTGGAGCCATGTCAGACTCAAAGCCTGTCACAAGTGGTGTCCCACAGGACTCAGTCCTGGGTCCACTCTTGTTCGGCATCTACTTTTCTGAAGTACAAGCAAACACAGGAGGGTTATGGCTGACAAAGTTTGCAGATGACTGCAAACTGGGCCATAGTCGAAAACACTTCTGACACAGATATCCTTCAGAAGGGCCTCACAGAAACGGATAACTGGTGCCAGAGCCATGGCCTAAAGTTAAACGCCAAGAAATGCATAGTCATACCCTTCGGGAAAAACAAGGTTACCCCTAGCTACCATATAGGTGGCAATCCACTGAGCACAGAAAAAGACATCAGGGACCTGGGGACCCAGGTTGACACTAGCCTTTCGTTTGACACTCATGTTGCTAAAGTAGTCAGGAAAACCTTCTACATTGTCCACCTGATCATGAAGGGATTCACATCTAGATCAAGGGAGGTCATCGTCCCCCTGTACTCATCACTCATTAGACCTATGATTGAGTACAATGCCCCATTTGGAATGTATCTGACCCGACACCTGCAGCAGCTGGAAAGGCCCCAAAAGTTCCTCACCAAGAGGATAAAGGGTCTCAAAAATATGTCTTATGCTGCCTGACTGAAAGAACTCCAGCTCTATTCAGTCTCATACCGCTTGCTTAGAGGTGACCTGTGCCTGACATATAAGGCCATGTCAAACCCAGATTTGATGAATATGCTTCACCTAAAAAAATCTAGATCCCTCAGAACTACAAGGGCGGGAGACTTAAACCTTGACATGGTTATTAATAGGATGTGCTGGAGGGACAGATTCATCACCCAGAGACTCCCTATGCTGTGGAACAAAATCCCGGTAAATGTGAGGCAGAGCACCTCGCTGGCCTTGTTCAAGAGGAATCTTGACCAATGGATGGGAGATCGCAGATATACCCCAGGGATTACTTCAGTGTCACTGCTTGACAGAGGCACAGCAAAATAATAGGCATAGTTTTATTCAAACTAAAGGGGTGGTGAAAGCCACATATCTATGGGCTAGGCTTATAAATGCCCTTGGGCAGCTAGCCTAGTATGAACCTATGAACCTATGAACCTATATAAGTAAAAAACAAACAAAAACACAAATTCACGGACTGCACCAAGCTGTTTTAATGAAGAGCTAACAGGCTCCAAAATACTAAACGCTTTCACCATCAACTGATGGCTTCTTCAGAGTAAAAGGAGCTCATACTTACATTGTTTAAATACGAAATTCCACATGCACACTGACCAATCAACTTCTTTGATTAATTACAATCCCAATGAACATACTGTTATATCTTTCAAATGAACCATAAAACATGCATGCTAAATGTGCTTGAAGCATGTATTAAAACATCTATACACTCACTTTGAACATACTCATTGTACACATATTAGTGCTGAAACCTTATTTTTTCCCAATAAAACAAAGCAAAATGACTTCAAACAACCATAGCCCTTTGTTTCAAAATGGGCTTAATAGAAATATGGTCGTTGAGTCCAGGGTAAGTTGTTGCGTCTAAAATCACCTACCATTTAAATTCTAAAGACTCAACTCTGATGTTATCACCCCAAAGGATATCAAATATCATATCAAAGGATAGCAGAACACCAGAGGGCTATTAAAAATAAGGATAATCATAACGCGTTCTATTTACATTCCAAGAATTGTGTCAACTTTAAAAAGTTTATATTTTTTGTAATTGATAGGGTGATGATAAGTGATAGAGGGGGTGATGATAACATCAGAGCTGAGCCTCTTCTATGCCTGTCCTATCTTTACACACCTACAGTCCTCCTTATTAAACAAACTTGTACAAACGTATAATAAAATTGCTAGATTTACCAGTAACCAACCATACAAATCCAGCCACTGCCAGGCTTTTAAACAACTACAATGGCTTGAATTTCCTCTACTACTGCTGTTATCCCAGCTCCAGTTCACTCACTCATTACTTAATAAACCCTCTTCCTGTACTTCCCTCTCCTCACTGGTATCCCTCTATACTCCTTCTCATCCCTCTGTAGCTCTGATCAACTCCTTCTTGAAGTGTATAAACCGAATAAGAACATAGGTAAGCTACTTTACAAATGCACAGTGTCCCAAGCCTGGAGCAAACTCCCTCCAAATATTTGGCAAATTAAACACCCTAACAGTTTCAAAAAAGAACTGAAAAATCACCTGGCTATCATCAGTCCCTGCCTTTGTCATGACTCCATTTAATTCTCCCCCACCCCTTTTTCTTTCCACTTCTTTTAAACTAACTTACTATCTTCTCTAATGGTTCATTTTCTACATATGCTAAGCATGATGAGAAGTCACCAAACACTTCCTTGTACATATGTAAATAATAACTCGAGTGGTATGTTGTATTTTACATTTGATATTTTTTGTACAACTATTGGAATGTATGCATGTAACTTTACCCAAACTTTTATGTAAGAGTTAAATCCTACTTGAGTGGTATTTTGTATTTCAAGCTTGATAGTTTTTTTTGTACAACTATAGGAATGTACGCATGTAACTTTACCCAAACTTTTATGTAACTGATAAATCTTACTACACTGCCTTTGACTTCATGCAATGTTGATACACTTTTCTACTATATTTGTAACTTCCTATTTTCTCTGGAGATTTTCTCCACTGAAAATGGGCCTTTGGCTCAGTTGGACTAACCCAATTAATAAATGACAAAGTGAATAAATAAATAAATAATTATAATTATCTGCATTGCACTTTAGACATTTAGTAGTTTTTATACAATTGTGCTCACTTGTTTGCTTTTGTTAGTATCCCCTATACTACACAATATTGTTACTACTTTATAAACTGTTTATGATTTCTTTTTATTTATTTATTTGCCTCCCTCTGAAAATTGTCTCTGCCAGTAGAGCTAACCGGATCAACAAAATATCAGTCAGTCAATCAATCAATCAATCAATCAATCAATCAATCAATCAATCAGGACATTCCGGTAATGATGTTACACTTTTTCTAGATGATGTCTGTAAGGGGTACTGAAGGAAGTAGTGAGTACATTGTACTTTTGACTGTTTGGAGCAAGAAGGGGTGGAGGTTAAGAGCTAGGCTAGGTGAGGGGGCATCGAGGTAGGTAGATGCAGGAGTGACACTGGGAGCTTTTACATACAGTTTAGGTAGTCAGGTGACCAGAAGAGAAATGGATGAAGACTGATGTCCATTTTGGTTGCTTGTGTTTTAGGAGTACAGATCAGGGAGGATATCACTGTTATAACCTCTGAGCAAAAAGATAACAGTGGAGAGATCTTTCAAAGGAAGCAAACAATGTTTCAGAAGTGGCCAAAGGCATCTGGAAAGAGGAGCACGTTGACGGCTTTGATTTTTTTCTGAACAAAGATGGATATAGAGGGCATAGATGCTGGATCAGTCTGGGCAAATTATATCAAAGTGGTATGGCTGCTTTTGGGGAACATCATCCACCAACTTTAGGATGATGTTGTTAGACAATTAGATTATGGGATTTGTAAACTTTATGGCAGTTGCCATAGGAAAGATGTTCAAGCAGACTTTGCCATTTTGCTCATATTTTCTGATATTCAAGGCTAAATTAAAGAACATATATAAACAGCCATTGCTATCCTATGATCAACCTTTTTGAAAACAACAATTGATAAGTTCCTTAGGTGGGAGGTAAGACACCCTATCATTTGGTTGTAAGTGAGAATATATAAAGCTCATTTGAGGTGTGTGTGTGTGTGTGTGTGTGTGTGTGTGTGTGTGTGTGTGTGTGTGTGTGTGTGTGTGTGTGTGTGTGTGTGTGTGTGTATGTGTGTGTGCGTGTGCGCGTGTGTGTGTGTGTTTGCATGTGCGTGTGTGTGCGTGCATGTGTGTGCGTGTGTCCATGTGTGTGCGTGTGCGTGTGTGTGTGTGTGTGTGTGTGTGTGTGTGTATGTGTGTGTGTGTGTGTGTGTGTGTGTGTGTGTGTGTGCATGTGTGTGTATGCTGGTGGGGGGGTTGTAGAGAATGACTCTTAAATCCTGCTGTGCTTTAAATTTTACAATTGGAAAGGGGGTGTCTGGTCTCAAGGTGCTTTAATAAGGAAGTCTGCAGTGGTCTGTAGCTGCAGCTAGTAGGATAGAAAAAAGCAAGTGGAGTGGTAGGAGAAAGCTGGAAAAAGCTAATACAAATCACGTATTGCTACTGCAACAAATCCTTTATTGTGGTCAGCGCTTTCAGTAGTACAAATGTTCCACCTTCATCAGACCAAGAACAACGTGTAACAAATACATATATATACTCTTGTTACTCAATTAATTATCAAATTACTCTATAAGTGACTCAATTAACCAATAAATAAAATAAAATAAAAATACAGTATTAAAATAAATAGTAATAAAACCTATTCTCTCAAGTAACATACACTATTACAATGCTATAACCATACTAAACTCACAAAACTTTTAAATATATCCCAAGAAAAATTACAAAATAATGCTACTAGGGGTTACTTAAAAAATCTACAATGGTCAGTATTGGATTTAATACCCTTGATATGAGTGGCACACAAAAATGAATTAATGATTAAATAAAATACAAAACCTATATTTATGTTTTATACATATGTTATACAAATATAATATAAAGGTTGTGTCATATAATTTATGTAGTCAAATAAAATGAATAGAAACACATATAATAAATGCATGCTGATCAGGAACAAATATCTAAACATTATTATAATACTATATAACTAAGGATCAAAATATAAATAGAAATCACTGTATATATGAAAACCAGTTAATACTGCATACTATAAATGGAACATCAAGTTTATATTCTATTATGTTAATAACCTTATGAAAAAAATTTATTAATGTGTTATCTATTTAATGCTTTCAATTTTAAAACACTTTTAATAGACACGCATTCATTTAGACCGGGGAAAATATATGCAGCCGTTTTGATTTGCCAATACAACTCATTTTGTTCTAGTAAAAGTAGCCAGGGCCCCCCTCTCGGGTCTAAAGATGTTTGATGTACAACTAAAAATAAAAACTCGTGAGTTGGAAATTGCAAAATATGTCTTGCAAGAGCATTATTAACATCCCCTTTACTAACTGCATAGTATTGCTCATATAGTCTCTGTCTTAGTTTCCGCTCGGTCTTCCCTATATAAAATGAGGGACAAACTTGGCAGCAAGCTGCATACACAACTGCTTTGGAATCACAATTAAAAGAGCCATTAATTGTGTACTCCTTGTGGTTAATGTTAATAGTGGTAGTCACTTGGATGTACTTACATTGTGTGCAATGCCCACATTTACGCATACCTTTATATGTCTGTTGATTCTTACCTAGATTATCCTTCTTATACTTTTCCAACATATTCTTAAGATTAAGGCCCCTCCTAAAAGTAAAGTGGGGTCTGATACCTAACTTAGTGCAAATAGATGGTTCTTCCAAAATAACTGCCCAGTTTTTAATAAAAATCTCCTTGACTCTTGCAGTAACAGATGAAAAAATAGACAGGAAACTGAGCTGTAATGGTGTAACTACATCAACAGTTGTATCATTCTGTCATGCAACTTGAATAGTGTTAATAGCAACATCATCCCTACGAGCTCTACTGGACAAAATAGGTTTAAACAAACCCATTGTTCTCTTATTTTTTTACTTCTGTTAGTATCTTAAGAAGTAATTGAATAGGGTACCCCCTACTCATGAACATGGACTTTAACTTATCACATTCCAAGTCAAAATCAACATCTTCAGTGACCATCCTCGCAGCCCTCACCATCTAACCTTTAACAACTGCTTTTTTCTGATGGTGAGGGTGTTCACTAGTGTAATGCAAGAAAGCATTGGAGTAGGTAGGTTTCCTATAAATGGAAGCTTTATACTGCTTGTTGTGCCTATCATAACTCAGTTGCACATCCAAATATGTTATACTATCAACCCCTACTTCATAAGTAAATTCAAGAAAATCGGTTTTGTTTGTGATGCGCTGTATAAATCCTTCAATCAAATTAATGTTACCCTGCCATACCAGGCACATGTCGTCCTGGTATCTGGTGTTACCATAACACATTTTCCTGAAATTCGCTATCAGAAAACAAGAAATTATGTTCCCAATAGGCCATGACACTATTAGCGAAACTAGTGCCACAGGGAGATCCCATGGCCACCCCCTTGTTTTGCAAGAAAATGTTTTTGTCGAACATGATATAGTTGTTAGACAAAATCAGATCCAAAAGAGTTTCGGTCAAACATATTTTATCATGTTCTGCGTTCTTAAACAACATGAATTCTCTCACCCATTCTATGCCTAATTGGTGAGGGATTACCGTGTATAAATCTTTTACATCAATCGTAACAAAAATGTTGTTATCATTATATTCCAAGCTGTTAATATTATCTAAGAAACTCCATGAGTCACAACATATTTGTGTTTCCTGATTGATAAGTGGTTTGAGAATGCTATCAACCAATTTTGCACAGGCAAATGTAATCGAACCCCTACCATCAACAATAGGTCTAAAATGAGGGTCCCTAATATCCTTGTGTAGTTTAGGGGCCCCAAAGATGCTGGGGATTCTAGGTGCTGACATTGAAAGGTACTGAAAGGTATCTATGTCAATAAACCCTTCTAGAAATAAATCATCAAGGGAACTTCTGATATGACGGTATGCAGTATGGACCTGATTTAAACTAGCAGGAGTGTATACCTCAGAATCCATATGTTCATGCATCTTACTAATGTAAGTAGACTGACCATTGTAGATTTTTTAAGTAACCCCTAGTAGCATTATTTTGTAATTTTTCTTGGGATATATTTTAAAAGTTTTGTGAGTATAGTATGGTTATAGCATTGTAATAGTGTATGTTACTTGAGAGAATAGGTTTTATTACTATTTATTTTAATACTGTATTTTTATTTTATTGTATTTATTGGTTAATTGAGTCACATAGAGTAATTTGATAATTAATTGAGTAACAAGAGTATATATATGTATTTGTTACACGTTGTTCTTGGTCTGATGAAGGTGGAACATTTGTACCACTGAAAGCGCTTACCACAATAAAGGATTTGTTGCAGTAGCACTACGTGATTTGTATTAGCTTTTTCCAGCTTTCTCCTACCACTCCACTTGCTTTTTTCTATTTCAGTAGTTTTTCTTGTTCTTTGGTTATGCAGCTAGTAGGATCACAAGAAACCAACACTGGTTGTAAATACTGGGAGATTGCCGAGGTAGGGAAGGGAATCTTTTCACATGTGAAGAAGTAACAAAACAGGTGGCTTGGGAGTTGTGATAGGCAGCAATTAACATCATTATTAGTGAAAAGTCTTGCGCCATTATTTGGAGCCTGAGCCCAAGGAAGGAGAGATACATAGTTTAGTGCAAAGTTTTAAGCCAAGATTCTTACTGAGTGCATACCCATATATTTCCAGGGACAAGTATGACAATCTTAAGACAGTTGTTGGGGAGGTAAATGCAGAATTGAAGTTACTAGAAAAAATACTAATTTGCTAGATTAGCAGAGCCATGGAATACCCATACACCCCTTTGCAATGTTCAAGGTTCATCCTTTGGATTTGGTATCAAACATAAGCTGGGAAAAGTACCACTTCATTTACCAAATGTAAGAAAAAATCAGTAGATGACAGCTAGATGAGAGCTAGTTGTTAAACCACAAAGGAAAAGCATAAATCACATAAACATTTAAAAATATTAGAAACAATTCTCCATAAGAATCAGTATGCACTTGTTATGCTTATTCACCATTTGTCCTACTCAGAAAGGGGTCACTGAATGATATCATCCATTCATTCATGAGGAGGTAGCCACAGTACAATATTCATCCTTGGATAGTGCTTTAAGGATAATGCAGGCAATAGAAGAACAGTGGGCAGCTAATGTGGACACAGACACTGTTTTTAATTACTTTTTATGTGTACATAAGTTGCTGGGAATTAAGCATTTTATGTTAAAAACATGTATAAGGGGAGTGGAGTTACTTGCTTAAAGTTTGGAAAGCTTAGCACTGCCCTGCACTAGATCTGGAAATTCAGTAATGCAAGCAAAAGAGTGGTGTATTATTCAGATAATATTCTGCTCAATGGTGAAGGACAAGAGGAAACTAGGAGGGGACCATATTGTTTCAGGAGCTGTGTAAATACTTGGCAATGTGATAAGCTAGATGGCCCTAAAAAAAATAATTGTTCCTAGGTTTGGAAACTTATGTGCCTTCGCAGTCATTTAAATGGCCTAAGAACAAACTAGAAGAAGTAAGGAGCAAGGATAAGAGCATGGAAGATAGCAAGAACATGAACTTTAGCCCAGACAGGGGGATTTTTTACATAGGCATGAACAATTTGTTTATCATAGCATTGTAGGGAATACAAGGGAAATGAGTATTGCAACCCTTTACACCATGGCAATACCCACCCATTGGCATTATCTCCTTTTTGGGGAGGGCAAGGCCAGTCAATCCAGGGATTCATTTTTAAATACCCATACAATCATCCAGTTCATGTTTGAATGAAAATAATGTAGCACAACACAATTTTCTGTGGGAGTCTAATCAATTGGTTGGGAAGGTGCTTCTTAATTTATAGGGTATTCCAGAGGTGAAGAAGGCACTGCATAATGAACCTATCTCTCCACTGTGTGTAATTTATCTGCTGGTGAAGATTTAGATCCCTGCTTCTAGTATTTGTTGGAATATTTGACTTGTGAAGTTACAAGAGGTCCAGGACTCAGGGATGGCTGGTGGTACTGGCTGCTGGCTGCAGCCCCTCCAATAAATTCTTAGATCAAATAAATACTTTATTATTGTTTTTAGTATTTCATTTCACACTAAAAATATAGAAAAAAGAGTAATCATTGTCCCCATTTTGTAAAATCATGACTTTGTGCATGCAACTACTCATGCAGAGTTTCTCTTTCTGTTTAAGAAAATACACAGGCTTATTCAGAAGGGCGTTCTGAAAACTACTCCTGTGTTATCACAGGCTTTCCTGCATTTCTAAAGTGAAGGAATGCTGCTTCACTGGAGACTTGCTGGACTGCTGTAAGAAACAGCAAGAGCTTTTTCCTGTTTGTTCACAAGACAGGCTGAAGAAAGGGGAAAAAGTGGATGGGATCCTGGAGGTTTGATGGGAGCAATTTTTTTAAAGGTTTATTTTTTATTTTTATAAGAGGACTATGCATGTCATGGTGCCACCCAGGATTGTAAGTGCTGGTCTTCAATCAAATTCTGAAAAAAAGGCAGGGCAGAAAGGTACACTTTTTAAAATATATTTGAAAAGCTAACTACATAAGAAAATGTGAATTAGCAAGACACATTTTCCTGAAATAAAAGAAGTCTATAATTCTAAAAGTGATTGTCATTATTTTAAATCATTTTTGTACCAATGCCCAAAAACAAGACCAAAATACATAAAAAGGCATTGTAGCTCAAACGGTTCTCCAGGACAAACATTTAATGCACTGAAAAGTTAAGCACTTGTATTCCCTATAACAACTCAAAAGACACCAGTAATAACCATAATGCATATGTTACACAACAAAGTAACCTATGTGCCAAAATCAAGCAACTGTATAAAATACATATTCTTAAATATTTATAAGAAGTGCAATACATAAAATCAACCCTGTTAAAATTTGGCCATTTTAAGCTGTAACAAACTATTAATAGAGATTTTATCATTAATTTCTGGGGGGGGGGGGGGTTCATTGCATCCAAAAGCAGTTGCCAGAACAACTCTTTAGCTTCCAAAGGGGCCTCCCGTTTATCACTCCTAGTAAACAGCTGTACCTTCTCTAAAAAAAAAAAAAAAAAAAAAAAAAACTTTTTGGTTCTTGCATGGAACAGAATGTCTGTATAAGGCACTGGTCATATTACATCACTTTGTAGCATACTTCTGCATTTTTCCCACATAAAATTATTAACTACCACTTCTACAGAACCCACAGAACTTTTACCCAATGTTCCTATTGTTCCTGTAAGTGAGGGAATTGTTTCAGAAGTCAACCTAAATACTTCTGTAGCTGCAGTAAGCAGTCACTCTGATGCTAGCACAAGCACTGCATCTGTTAGACCTAAAACAAGCATGGCTTCCAGTGTGAGCCTGAATTCCACAGAGCAGGCCTCTGTACCATCAGGCTCCACCCGTGGACATTTTTTATTGAAAGAACCTCTACCTATAAGAGGCAGATCGAGGAATCGCCTGCAAAATCAACGTACACGACGACTACACAGCCAGGAGGACGAAATAAGGTCAGGAAAGAGATACAAACAAGCTTATTTCACAATATCTCTACTTTAACTTTAACTGACTCACAATTATCTGTGTTAAACAGAGGTTTAACATTTGTTCCGGCTCAAAGAATGGACATAACAGAGGTAATTAAAGACCTACACCTTTTTGGCAGAACTCTTACACTTAAAGCTATGTTTGGTAATTCTAATAATGCTGATTGTATATTTAGAAAGCCCAGCACTTACATACCACCCAGTAATTCTACTATAGATCTGTTCATTGACCTTTGTGAAAAACAACTTAGAGAGACGTCTCTAGAAAAGCAAACTAATAATTTTAGTAATTTATCAGCTGCAGAGTTACAAGCTCTAGTTGAATTGAAAGAACTAAATAGTATAGAAATATGCCCAGCTGATAAAGGAGGTGGTATTGTTATCGACAAGGACAAATATATAGAATCTATGTTAATTAATCTCAGTGACGTTGATATGTATGCCATTTTACCTATGCATATACTCAGTGGTGTCATAGAAAAAGTACAGTTTTTGATCTTTGATTTATTAATAACAGGCATGATATCTGAGCAACTCTGAATATTTCAAGGTAGAACATCCAACAGTCCCTTTGATATATGGTCTACCCAAAATACATAAGAATCCTTTAACTCCACCTATGCGCCTTATAGTTTCAGGCCAAGGTTGGGTAACTGAGCCACTTTCTATTTTCATGGAAAAGACTTTGCATGCTGCCTTGGCTAATTGTAGCACTGTTTTAAAGGATACCAAGAGTTTTTTAAATGAGCTATCTAAACAAAATGAAATTATCTTAGGACAATGTTTATTTGTAACTGGATATTGAATCATTGTTCACTGTTATACCCAATGAATGAGGAATTGAAAATGTCAGAGAATTACTGTGTGAGAGAAACACCCCTGATACTAAGGTGAAACTTATTTGCAGACTTTTGGAAATCATCCTAGAAAACAATGTGTTTATTTTTAATGATGTTTATTATGCACAAAAAGTTGGCATAGCTATGGGTACAGCTTGTGCTAATAGCTACGCCAACCTATCCCTAGCTAATTGGAAAGCTAAACATGTACTTCTGAATAATGAATACCAGGTTAACATCAAATGGTATAAACGTTTTGTGGATGATATTTTTTTGTTGTGGCATGACTCAGAGCAGCGGCTACAAGAGTTTCTTTTATACTTAAATCAGTTGAATACTTTTTTGAGATTTACCTATGAATATTCTGATAAAGAGGTAGAGTTTTTGGATGTTAAAGCTACTAAAAATAATTTATCCACTGTGTCTACTACTTTGTATAAGAAAACTGTTAGAAAGAATAATGTTCTACACTATGGCAGTATGCATGCGAATCATATGAAATTCAATGTGTTGAAAGGACAGATATTTTGAACTATGAGACGTTTTAATGACAATGATAGTCTCATTGTTGCATTACAAACACTTAAACAAGAATTTTTAGAAAGAGGCTATAGTAGTGAACTTATTGATTCTCAAATAACAGAAGGATGGCAGCATAGATCAGGTAAGTGCCAGCCATACTTTTCCCCCCTCCCCACTAGTATTAACAACAGGGATAATATTGACAATACTTTCTCAAGTGATGCTTCCAGTGATACCTCTAGTAATAAACTAAGGATGCCATTGACCTTTGCCAGTAATGTGCATATAGCATGTGATATTATTAAAAAGAACTGGGATATTCTGTCTACTGTACATGAGTTGTATGGGGTCATTGGCACACAGCCAGATTTTGCTTTTAGAAATAATAGATCACTGAGTCAGCTCTGTTACCGATCCTTTAATACTAAATCAACTATAATATCTGATAGACTTGGTACATATATGTGTAGGAATTGTATGGCCTGTACACATATACATATTGGTAATCATTTCACACATCCCACTTTGGGTTTTAAGATAGATACTGCTTTTTATGCAGATTGTCGAACAACAAATGTTGTCTATTTTTGCTATTGTACTACCTGCTTCTCATTTTACATAGGGAAAACGAACAGGGTGTTTAAGGATAGAATACTTGACCACCTTAGGGATATAAGGAATGTTAAAGAAACCAGCGCACTGTCACTACATGTAGCTAAAAAGGGTAAAGAAAATAAATTTAGCTTTATGGTACTAGAGATTCTGCATAGTACCAAGAGAGGAGGTGACATAAATAATAGAACATAATCTAGAGAACAGAAATGGATTTTGCGTTTTCAAACTGATAAACCTCCTGGATTAAACAACAGAGTTTCCCTGAAACCCTTCCTTAAAGCATGGCCATTAAAGCATTGATCTCTCTTTTAATATTTTATCATGTATATTTCAATAGTCCATCTTTTATTATTTTTTACTATTGTATTTACCAGTTTTAAGTACATATTGTTCATTTAGTCTGTTTTATTCAATTTTTTTTAATGATCTATATATTCTACAGATGTATTTTATCACATGGCTTTTAGCTATGATGCACATTTTATCTTATTTTTGATTGGATGTTTTAGTGTTTAAAAATGTAACTGCTATTCTATCTTTGTTGGTCTGATGAAGCGGATTTTATTCCGAGAAAGCGCTTACCTACTACAATAAAGGACATATTGATTTTCACTGCTGTGTGGAACCAGATTATTTTTCTTTATCTTGTACTCTCTGGTTTTTGCATCTGATTCCTTATTTGGTTCAAGGACTGTTTTCGTTTAGTAATAGATCCCCCTGCATCCACGATAAGTCACAATGGTGGATCACAAAAATACTAGGGATAATCATTTTTTCTACCTTCAAAAAAATCAGCAAGATCATTACTTACTGATAATCAACAATTAAGTCATGTAAAAACATGCTCAGTGTATGATATGTTATATTGTTTCATTTACTGAGGCACTTATAAAAAAATGCCCATCATTTTAATAATGTAGCATTCTCTGACAATAGATGTAAGAATCCAGAATAACTGTCTCTACCCTTTGTAGGGACCAAAACTCTAATCGCCTTATTATCCCACAGTTTAGTCAACAGTGCATTCTTTGTTGGACAAATTTAAAAACTTTTGCCTGATGATTGTTTATAAGATGTCTTAAGGCCCTTTCATACACTCATACAAAGCAATGGGTGAGATGAAAGGGGGTTTAAAAGTATTCACATTTTTAAAAAACAAGGCTAAGTTCATTTTCTGGTACACAGCTTGATATCCTTCAAAGTATCAACAAGGTGAGCTTTGGTAGTGGGGACAAAAGTGAACCTCTTCAATAACAATTGTCCTAATGAGGGTCACTATAATTAAATGTTTTAAACCCCCAAGAAATCATGTGCTTTACCTGAAATAGTTGAAATGGTCATGTCACCTATATGTGATGCCTGCCTCCAGGTAGACCAATAATTTCAGGAAGGGTGTCCTTAACAGAACTTCTTTCTGTCTTTTTGACCAGATATTTGAAACCACTTTTAGTATATGTGCGTTCACGTATTCAGGATACCACTGAATTTTTGAACATTATTAATGAGATGCAAATTGAGGATAGGTGGTTGTTATGTACATTGGCTGTATCAGCATTATATACTAACATCCCTCATTAGGAGGTCTTTTGGCCTTGGAATATTGGTTAGTACGAGCATCCCTGTATAGCCCAGGATTTAATACATTTTTGTTATGTCTAACTGAGCATGTTCTCGAAAAAATGTATTTTATTTTGATAATTAATGTTATCTACAATTGAAAGGGACTGTGATGGGGCTTCATTTGCACCCATTTATGCAGATCTTTTTAAGGGATACATAGACGAGCAATTGATTTATGATGGGTGCCATAATATCTTTCTTAGTGGAATGGATATTTGGCGTTGTTATTTGGATGACTGCTAGTTGGTATGGCATTCTGATGTCGTGTATTTACATGAATATGTGGAATATTTGAATGAAAATAAGTGGGGCATCAACTTTACGTTAAATTATCATATGATGGTTATTACATTTTTGGATGTAGAAGTTACTGTAAGGGATGATGGTACCCTACAAAGTTCAATATTCAGGAAACATCATCAGTTCAACACATTGTTGCATGGCACCAGTTGCCATCCAAAACATATGACTCACAATATTCCTAAGTCCCAATTTTTGAGACTCAAAAGAATATGTTCATCTACTGATTATTTTGGTATTCAGGTTCAGGATATAGTTTGCAGATGTTCCAACAGGAGATATTCAAGGTGGAAGGTTCAACAAACTTTATTTTCAACTGAAAAGTTCCTCAGGTCTGAACTATTGAAGTATCAAGTCAAGGATAAATCTAATAATAAACTTATTAGGTTTATTATGAATTATGGGAACAATACATCTTTTTTATTTATTTTATTTTATTTTACATTTTTGACCGGGTTAGTCCATCTAGATACTTGTCCAGTTTCCTGGGGAGAAATGCTCTAAGGTCAGCAAATTAGATTAAAAAATAGAGTGTATAAAGTAGTTAACATGTTTAAGCAAGCAGTTAAGTTTAAGATAAAATATTACAGAGGTTTCATACCTAGGCAAATTATAGAAGTTCCAGGGTAAGAGAAACTCAGTGAGTAGGTCAGCATTAAGTAATTCAAGTCAGCTAAGAATACTGTTATTAACTCATACAGTTAGTTACAGATACAATATTTACAGTGGATGCATAGCTAAACATGTTAGAGTTAATTTATTATTTTTATTTATTTATTTGCAATTTGTTTGCCATGATGGTCCATTGGGCCAAGAAGAACCCATTTTCAATGGAGTCCTGGGGAGAAAAGCTCCACAATAACAAAAGTTATAAACAAGTAATTGTAAAAAGCTCCACAATAGCAAAAGTTATAAACAAGTAATTATATAACAGTAAATACAGAAGTACACTGAAATCATAGTATTTACAGATACAACATGAAGCAAACAATCAAGGTTAAGAAAAATAAGAATCGTTGTAAATTCTTGCTAGTACTTTATGAGGAAAAGAATAGGACTCTGGAGTAAATGAGATGTCTGAGGTATAGAGAGGAGAAGAGGTTATGTGGGATGGGTGCAGGAGCATTCCCATTGAGATGTTAGGTGTGAGTGCAGTGAGGGTTTGAAGGAAGAGTGACTAGAGATAGTATGGATGGAAGGTGGTATGGAGTTCTACTGATGCGTAAGGGCAAAGCTTAGGAGATTTTTGCCAGGGGGGTGGGTGGCTTATGCAATTCTATCAAGTTTTGATTGCTGGATCTTAAGGATATTTCTGGTAGGTGCATTTTAAGGGATGTGGATAGGGAGGGACAGAGGGAGGGACTAAAAATGAGTTTGTGAACATGAGTGAGTTGAATGTAGGTGTGATACTTGGGCAGCTCTAACCAATTTAGTTTGTGAAGGGCAACACAGTGAAGGGTACAAGAATTGTGGCTAGTGGCAAACTTGGCAATCTTATTATAGCAGGAGGAGAGTTTTGACTTCAGTGTGGATTGTAGATTAGTTAGGAGTGGGGCACCATATAGGAGAGAAGGGATGAGGAATGTGGTAGAGAGAGAGAGAGAGAGAGAGTGAATTTAGTAAAGGGAGTGAGGTAGCGACAATAGCGGTAGAGCATACCAAGTTTCTGATGGGTATTTTGATGTTTGTATGTATGTGGGAGGTTAATTTAAGCTGATCATCAATGAGGTCACCTAATAGTTTGGCCTCAGGTACAACTTTGAGAGCTGTATTGTTGTGGCTGGTGATGCAGAATGTGTTTTTATTTATAGTGGTTGTTTTAGAAAGGGTAAATAACATAAGTTTGTTTTTTGAGGCATTGAGTGCTAGGTGATTGTCTCTCATCTACTGTTCAGTGGTAGAAAAAGCATCTTGGGTTAGTTTTAGGAGAGTGGGGACAGATGTGGCAGAACAGATTATAGTTGAATCATCTGCATATTGGATAAGATTTGTGTTAGGGATTGAGTGGCGAAAATAATTTATGAAAATATTAAACAGGAGGGGACCCAGTATGGAGCCTTGAGGTACACTAGTGGATGTGCTGAGGAATGGGGAGGTGATTTTTTTCCATTTAACTGCTTGTTGCCTATTTGAAAGGTAACTAGAGAACCAGTTGAGAGAGGAAGGAGATAGGGTTAGATTAGAGAGTTTAGCTAGGAGAAGGTTGTGAGAGATGGTGTCAATGGCCTTGGAGAGGTCCAGTAGGAGTGTAGATACAATATATCCAGAATCACGTCCTTTGTTGACAGTTTTGAGGAAGGACAGAAGAGCCATGGTTGTGCTGTGGCATGGTCTGAAACCATACTGTGTGGGAGTTAGTAAGTGATTGTGTATGAGATAGGGTAGGAGTTGTAAATGGATGCATTTCTCAAGAACATTGGAGATAGGGGATAAGATTGTGATGGGGTGGAAATGTGTGATATTATTGTTGTTTCCCCCTTTGTGAAGGGGTAAGATGAAGGCCATTTTCCAAAGTTGGGGTACATAGCCTTCTTGGATAGAGTGGCTGATTAAGATAGAGTTGGGAAGGCAATGGCTTTGGTGGTTATACTAAGAAAGTATGAGGGAATGTTGTCTGGGGCATTGGAGCAGGGTTTCAGTTTTTGGAGGTTTTTTTATGGTAGACATGGGAGTGGATTTTATAGAGAAAGGAGGAGGTTGAGAGGTGGAGATATCTGAGAGTGAAGGGGTAGGGGAGGATAGGGGAGGGGTTGTAATAGTAGTTTTGTTAGTGAAGGATGAAGTAAGATTTCTAACTGAGTTGATGAAGAAAGAGTTGAACTGAGTGGCAAGATCTGTGTCTAGAGCATTGTGGTCAGGACAAGGGTTTTCTTTTTTGCCAGGATTGAGGAGGGAGGAGATCCCATTCCAGAATTTTCTAGGATTTGTTTTATGGCTACTTTGTAATATGGAGAAATAAGCTTTGTGGTCTGCTATGATAAGCTTTTTGACTTTGTTGTGGAGCACTTTGTATTCTTTAAGGGTGGAGGGGGTCTTATTTTTCTGGTGGCGTACCCAAGCTTTGTCTCTAAGGTGCATGGCAGCTAGTGTGTCCTTGGTTAGCCATGGGGTAGCTTTGCTTTTTATTTTTTTAGTTTTTAGAGGGGCATGTGAATCTAGGAGGTTTAAGAATGTTGAATTGAAGTAGGGTATGGCATTATCCAGGGGGAAAGTTTTCAGAGCCTAGTTTTTTATTGATGGTCTTTATGGATTTATTAACATGTAGGTCGAATTTAAGATTATTATCGATTAAAACACCTAACAGTTTTGTAGAGGAGTCTGGGGAGATTATTGCATCATTATTAGATTTAATGGTAAAAGTGAATACAGTAGACCTGTGTGTTTGTGATAAAAGCAACAGTTTTGTATTTTTGGGATTCAGGATCAGATGGCGACCAGAAAGCTAGTTTTCAATGGTGTTAAAGGTGGTTTGTATAGCTGACCACAGTTCATTTGGAGATGTGGCTGAGCATATCAGGGTGGAGTTGTCAGCATATTGGACACAGCTGACTGTAGGGCTAGCAGAATAGAAGTCGTTAATAAAGATGGAGAATAGAAGGGGCCCTAGTATGGATCCCTGGGGTACACCTAATGTGTTGGGTAGGAGTTTAGAAAGTTTGTTGAATTTGGGTAAGACTAATGTGAGCTGAATATAGTTGCCACATACACTGAAAGGTTGTATGAATTCAGGGATGATATCTTCCAGTGAATAGGTCAAGCCACCATGATGTGATATCTTCAACTGACACATTGGGTGGTTGGTGTCAGCTTAGCTTTCAGGTGGGAGGTTGACATAATGGTTGAGGTGTTTATCTTACAAACAGAAAGTGCAAGGTTTGATTCTCACCAGGGGCATTTCTCTAAGCTTAAAATGGCCAAGAAGGGTAGTTAACCCAGTACTAATCTATGAACCTATATCCAACCACATCAAGCCACACAGTATGAGGACTGCATACTTTGGGTGACAAGTGTGGCCAAAAGCCCTTCAGCCTCAGTGTGATGTTATAATGTAGCTGGTTCATCTCTTGTGACAGAGCTATCTGTAACAATGTCCTATGTCGTTCCCTTTATATGGAACATCATATCAGTAAACCATGATTGAACATGTAACAAAGATCAATGATAGATATCCAGCCCACTGAATTCACATTATGCACCATTCCCTGCAAAATCTGGTCCTGATGTCAAATGACTGCAGCAACTTTAGCCAAGAGGCACATGCCATGTGTGAGGAGGGTCTGCAGTATTTCCGTGTTTCCCTGAGCAGTAAACATTTGCTGGTGTTGCTTCACTCAGGTGGCCATTCTGTACTTGAGTACCTGTGGGCACACCATGTAGTCAATGTGTGCATGATATCTTATGAGATGACCATAGTTATGGATACTTCACTCCTCATGCATGAGTAGGGTCTGCTGTAGCTCCTTATTTTTCTGGGCAGTGAACATTTACAGCTGTTGCCTCCCTCAGGTGGCCATGAGGTACATGTATACCTGTGGGCAAATCAGCAGCCAGCCAGTCAGTCAGTGTTTGCATGGTACCCTGAGAGGTGGCCATAGTTTTGGACACTTTCAAATTTATGCACTGATTTATGTAATATAGGAGTGCCAAACATTGTTCTTCTGGAAGTTGCCCGAATGGGTTTGACCTGCTGTCCTTATATCATTTGTGGAGACTGGTGGTAGATGTGGTACAGCGGCAGCTGGATATCTCCCTCAGCACTGTGGAATGCCTTCTTACATGTCTTTTGGTGTTACTTGATTTGCAAACTCCATCTGTCAGGCCACCAGAGGAGCAACAGGTCTGCAACATCAGCCATGCAACTGAATGATGCCTGAATTTGTGGGTCTATATTATATTAACGAAAGGTCATAATCTCGAACACTCTAAAGAGTGAAAATGCCGGAGCTTGAACTCATTTTTTTGGGGGGCTGCACCCCCCATACCCCCCACTAAATATATATGGATCTATGACTTTTGCACGAAAGTGCAAAAGCCCGAAACCATTATCACCGAACACACTTTAACGAAAGCGCTTTTCACAGAAAAGCGCTTTCGTTAAAGTGCGTTAAAAAAACTATGTTTATGCAGGGGGGCACTGCACCCCCCATGTGGGGGGCTGTACCCCCACCCCCTATTTTAATAGTCTCACTCCGAGATCGCACTACAGTGGGAAAAAGGGAATTTTCCCTTACCCGCACCATAGTACGATCTCCAGAACAGGCATACTTACGCGAAGGTGCTTTTTCGGTGAAAAGCACTTTTGCGTAAATATGCCCCACCGATAATCATTCGGTGCAAAATGTTTTCGGGAATCTGTACGGATCCCATATATATATATATATATATATATATATATATATATATATATATATGCACTACAGTGAGGAAAGGGCAAATATTCCAACATTCACTGTATCGCAATTCCACAAGAAGCTCTTCAAGGTCCAGCATTTTTGCTCTTCAGAGCGTTCAAGATTATGAACTTTCCTTCCTCTAATATAGACCCGGATTTGTTACCAACTGGGCTGGCCTAAAATCCCATCAGACCAGGGCACTAACTTATCTACATCACCGTATTCTCCCTTCCTTATGTGTCATTCCTCATTCTTTTTCCATTGTCCATTCTTTCCCATCTCCCTTGCTCCACCTTTGTATATCTGCACCCATCCACTGTCCTCCAAATCATTTGTGCATCTGCTGTCCTTGCCTGTTTAAGTCTGTGTTTTATGTTTGTCTCTGTCTGTTCCTGCTTATTGCATTCTCTTTCTATTAGATCTATAACCATCCCACACTACCTTATCTGCATGCCCTTATTTTCTATATATGAAAAATAGGGCAGTTTTGCTGAAAGAAAAAATACCCTTTCATCTCCGACTTTCATAAATTATAGTTACCCTTGTGGTTTCATTCTGTTTGCTGTTCTCCCCTTTCCCACTTTCCTAGCTTCACCATGTCCTCTCCATTTATATAATGAACAGGACTAATACTCAGTGGTTTATATAATGGCTATTTTGCTGCCTTCTTATGCTGGAGTAGTGCAAGATGCATCAGTGCAGCAGTAGTTGCAGGTATGAGCATGCATTCACTTGGCCATGCTAGCCTGCTTTCTTTGCGATTTGTACTGTATATGTCATGTGCCATACTGTATCACCACTCCAGATCCTAGGTAGCCTAATGCTGCTTCTCCTGTTAGCAACATACTGCCAGCAATAGTCAATGTTTCATATATGTCTGATTCATTATGTGTGTGAAGATTGGGTGAAGATAGATGAAGGCTGCCAGCCTAGTCAAATAGAATTTGGTACATAATTCTATCATTTGTAAATATGAATGTTGAACTACAGATTTGTTTTCTTAATTGAAAGAAAATACTGTGAAATGTTGAAATACAAGCTTGTTTTCTTACATGAAAGAATATGCTGTGAAATGTTGAACTTAAAACAATGCAGCAACATTGCCCTCTGCTGTAAAGAAAGCTAAGTCAAGCATTTCTTGTCTGTCCTTTGAAGTTGAAATTATGTCATGCCTGTCCCTTTGAAGTTAGAATTTGGAGTAGATGAGTCTGGAGTGAAGCATCCTGCCTATTGTTTTAACTTAAGGAATAATTACTAGGGTTTACATATGGAATGTCTTTTATGGCTGTAGTTTCCTGCAGCTGCAAGATAACAAAAGAATGCAGCATCTGTCAGCATGGGAACCCCAGGAAAGTGTAAAAATGATGTAATGTGAATCAGGACTGAAAATAGCAATTTAAACAGAGAGAATCAGAAGGCATTAAGCATTTTTGTCTGGACAATCCAACTCACAGCACTGTCTTGCTCATATGTAAGTTATCTTAGACTTGTGTTTTCTTTTTAGAAATAGCTAGGAACTAGAAAGATTAGACTAAGTGTTTTTCTGTGATGTCAAAACTGTACTACTGAATTATTTTAAGTATTTCTGTGTGATCTCTGAACTCTTGAGTAGCACTGTGTAGTAAGAAGTATTGTCTTGTGTTTTTATTATTTATTATTAAATATTTTAAAACCTTTCAACTGTGGCTGTTTTGTGTCGAGATAAGTTAAGCTCTAGAGTACATTGCATATTTATAGAGTTTACTGTCCAAGTCACTCTAAATAAGCATTGACTGTTTAGTCACAACTACCAATTGGATAATATTGCACAGTAATAATTGGACACCCTTTTAAGGGCCTTTGAGTAGCTGATACATATTAGTGGGTGGTGGCAAGTGGAACTACTGTATAGTCTGGGAGAAAGGGGCACACTTGGAGAAACTGTGCCAGCCTTCCCCAGGAGTGTCTGCGTGGTTGTATAAACTCTTCTCAAAGTGCATGTGTGTGTGTGTGTGTGTGTGTGTGTGTGTGTGTGTGTGTGTGTGTGTGTGTGTGTGTGTGTGTCAGCTACTTGGGCAGGGACACAAAGCACTGGTTGGACAGAGAGGGTGCTAGAGGTTTTAGCTTGCCCACTAAGCTAAGATCTGGACCATATAGCTGTGCCAGTGGGGAGAGTTATTGGGGACCTGGAGAGCAAGGGAGCGACCAGCACCAGACTGACTGTGATCTCTGTGTGCTCTTAAGGGAAACTGCACCTTACTGTGTGTATTTGTTATCCTTTCCTCATATATGAGACTGTTCTGGTGTTATCTGGTGTTAGTGGTGAGGATTGAGACTCCTTGATTTCTGGGCCAGGGCACGGGTGTCACAATTTGGCTCAAAGTACAACACACCAATCAAAAATAACACTGTGCAGATGTAGATAATTTGTCTGTGAATCCCAACCAACATGATTAATGTTTTTCACTAAAAAAGAAGGCAATAACTGCCACCTGCACTTGTGTGAGAGTGTCAACATACCAGTAATCTAAAAAGGCATGCTGTCAATAAGTTTTTGATGTTATTTTTGCTGTATGTGGTTATCATCTATGATTGACAGTAAGTCTGTATTAACTCATTCACTCCAATGGCACTCAGGAAGTTTGCCCTGTAACTTCCAATGGGCGGAGCCTAATCCTTTTGACAGAATCAAATTATGTCCTCACATTTCAAACAAATGTTCATATCTCTGGAACCATAAAGCTTATGAAAGAATTATAAACTGTAAACTCTTCAGCACAAACTATTGTATAGTGCTAGTATACTTTAGGTTCTAGTTGTTAAATCAAATTTTATAAGTCACAGTAAACACAGTAACTATTACATTTGTAATATTTTGTAAACAACTTACAATATCTCAGCAACCATTCAAGTTACACACATACTGTCAGCAGCATTTATTCATCTAGATGATAGCTTTCATATGAGGCTAAGGAGTTCTGTCTGTGCTATTTGGTTGTTGAGATATTTAGAAAAATGTGAAAATTAAATCTATATAAATTAATATACTAAAAACAACAGTTGATATCTATTTACCTGCACTAGACAGAGGTCAAATATTAATGCAGTTGAGTTTGCTATTGTGTAACCTTTAAGATGAAATATTTTAAAACCTTGTATCAAGCATGGTTTTGGAATTTTTGATACAAATATGAACAAGCAATATTGATGAATAGAGGCGTCAGAAGGCGTTACAGGCGTCACTCGGATGTAATGAGTTAAAATATCATCAAAGAGTTTGCATCTACAAATAAAACAAGTGAGTAGATTTGTTGAGATGGCTTTGGGTTCAAATTGTTTCTTGATGGTCATTTAAAGCAGGAAATCAAACAGCAGAAAAGTGTCAAAAGTGTCATTTATTGTGTTTTTTTTCAGATATCCAAAAGACTATTTGGAGGATGTCTGGTTTGCTTCTAAGAAAGCTAATCTAAAACTTCCAGTCAAACATTAACTTGATTTTTCAATAAGTCACATTTTTATTAGCAACAACAATCAAACACATGCATACATACATGAGCAAGTAGCATATATCTATGTCATATAAATTTTGATCTGATGTTGTTAATCTTTATTCATCATATGATGGGTTATCGGTTTCATCCTCGGAACCAAGCCAGACTTATACCAAGCTCGCATCAGCCAAAAACTCTCGAGCCAAGATCCTACCCACAATGCTCTGCACCCTGTTACTTCAGATCTCATTTGCCACATTGCTGTACAGCCGTGCCAAGCTTTCTCTCTTAGCTAAGTGTTAAATTTTTTGAAGTTTTTCTATTATTAGTGAATAGAAAGTTTTCAATTCTTCACTGTCTCTATCTTCTTATCCTATCTCAACTTTGAGACTCTCTCCCTATAGTATATTCTGTCCTTTTTCTTACCTTTGAGGTAATTCTCCATTACCATTGTTGGTAATTCTTTCTCTCCCTTTCTCACCCTTCTGGGTACTTTCATAACTTTTTAGTAGTATCGTAGTTTTTCCCCCGATATTACAATGTTGGATGTACAGAATGTGGCTGTAAGTTACTGCTTTCTGATGATCATGATTTGTGTGGCTATTGTCAGAATGTTTCCCACCTGTCTGTGGACCCCCCATGTGGGATTTATAGAAATTTCTGAACTAGGAGTCTGAATGAAAGGAAGAACAAACTTATACTAAAAGGCCTCCTTAAAACTCCTTACTGTGAGGCTATCTCTGAATCAGAGGGCTCACCCCTTCCTTCTAAACCCCATAAGAGGTGTTCTTCTTCCTTCTCAAGGTCGCTCACTTCGTCTCCCTCTGGAGATCACAAGGACCCGACTCATAAAATGGTGAAAACTTTGGGCCCGGTGCTGCCATCTGTGGTCCTTTTGGCCCCAGCCTTGGCACTGCCCCAATTTGTTCTCACTCCAGCTATGTCTTCGTCACCACCACCGGCACCGGACTTCCCGGTTCAGAAACTCACACGGCTCCAACAGTATCATCACAGCCTTTTTTGGCACCACTGACATTGGTGCAGACTCTATTGGCACTGTCTCTACAGGTACAGTCTCCTTCGGCACCATTAGTGCTAACTCCTTTGGCTCCATCCTTGCTGATGGAGTCAACTTCTGGGATACTGCCCTCTACTGTGCAGATGCCTTTGGCACTGACCTGCTCAGTGCAGTCACTTTCAGCACTGTCATTACCAGTGCAGACACCTTCTTCGATGGCACCATATTCATTGGTGCAGACATTTGCCACACTACCCTTCACAGTGCAGACACCCTTGACACCTATGGTGCCACCTTTGTCAGTGCAGATACCCTCGGCACCATTCTCCTTGGTGCAGACACCCTCGGCTCTGGGCTCTACATTACAACAACTCGCCAGAACTAAGTACTCTCTCTCCATAGATCTTTTGGTGGGAAGTCAGTACAGCATCTTTTTAGACGGACCAGAATCTCCATCAGGTCTCTCTATGAGGTCCACCAGGAACCTCTCAGAACAGGATGTGTTGCGGCTTGTCAATCAGTTGCTTGTGGCCAGGGGAATCTCTAATTTGTCTAAAGCTGCACTCTCTCTTGCAGGTGACTGTATTTCTCCAGAGACTCCATCTTACACTCCTCCTTTGACCTTCAGGGAAGCATCAAAGCCTCTTCCTCTGACAGCAGCTTCCCTTCTTTCGACACCAACAGTGGACTTCACTTTGGAGCCAGAGTCATCCTTCTGGCTCTCAGTGCACTGGGCACCTCGCCCTTCTCAGGCTAGCAGCTGTGCCATGGGAGCAGGTATTCTTGGTTCAACGCCTATATTTTCTATGGCACCCTCCAGGAATCCTCCTCCCTTCACACTCCACAGCCCTCTTGAGACTCCTGGTCTGGGGGTTGGCTCATCAGAGCAGGGTGTGACCCCAGTCCTGAGGTTGTTGTGCTCGGATCTGGGCTTCCATCCCTCTTCAGGTAGTCTGGCTTTCCAGGCCATGAAGAGGGCACTTGCATCTGCTGGCAAAACATCCCTGTCAGAGTCCTTGCCCCCCTCTCTGCCACAACTGTCACAGGCCACAACTACTGGACCCTGGGCACAAGGGTCTCAGGCTTCTGCCCCACAGGAGATCCCCTCCTCGCAATGTTCCCAGAGCACCCCACGGAGGAAGTCCCTGGCAAGGCTTCATGCAAGAGGAAGCACATGGACTCCACTGAGGAGTCTCTAACAAAAGATATGGACTTTGATGATGGGGAAGGGTCCCTACAGTCACCCTCTGATGAGGTGTCCTTTGGTGACATCCTCGAGATCCTAAGACAGATGGGTGACTGGAAGTCCTCCAACCCTTCCTTAGAGGAGTCCGTATTCCTGCAGGCCTTTCGTGCCTCACCCCCTACCTCCTAGGTTACCCCACTAGCCAATGAGCTTGTCCAGCTCATCATCCAGCATGCATGGAAGGCTCCAGGGACTTTGGAAGCTATACCTTGGAGGCCTGACAAAATTTTATCTCCTACTGCTGAACATCCTCATTGGTCCAAAGGTCTTCCAGTAGATGCCATGGTGGTGGTGGCTGCAACCAAAAAAGACTTGGCAGAAAAGAGCCAGACTGTCCATCCACCCAAGGAGTCACAGGCAATAGACAGACTTGGGAAGCATGTGTTTGCTTCATCGACCTTTGCTGTAAGTTCCTTGAACTACTTGGCACACTTTACAAGGCTGCAGAGGGACCTTATTAACCAACTCTCTGAAACCTTGGCAGGAGCTCTTTTTCTTATGAGGTGCATGACAACGTAGTCTCTCAGATAGTGTTCCTGGAATCTATTTCCAATTCTTCCATGCGCCTCATTTCACATGCAATGAAAGGAGCAGCTAGAGTGGCAGGCACAGGCATAGTGATGAAATGTCATGCCTGGATGCACCTTTGTAACTTTGCAGACTCCTTTAAGGCTTCCTTTATGAATGCCCCCATCGAGGCCTCTTCATTGTTGGGTCCAAAGGTTAAGGATACACTGGCAAGGTGTGAACAAGATGGTAAGACCCTGTCTGCCACTGGTGTCCGACACTCCACCCATCAACAATTCTACTCCAGAAATCAGAGGAGGGGGAAGGTGTGGCACAGAAAATGGCAGGGCTCTTTCTGTGACCCATGTGCTGAGTTCCCCCCTAAGGGCAGCAGGAGAAACTCTAATGGAAGATGTCCCTTTTGGGGCAGGGGAGGTCTGGGAAACCAGGGTTCCAGAGATTCTTTCTCTGGGAAACCCTACCAGCACTCCTGAAGTGTTGCCCAACTGCTCACCTCTGGAAGCGGTCAGGGGTTGTTTTTCCATGTACCCTACTGCCTGGTGAACCATAACCACCGATTCTTGGGTATAATGGATAATATCCAGAGGTTTACCTGACATTCCACTCAGTCAAAGGGAAGCAGTCGCACACGAAATCCAAAGGCTGCTACAAAAAAGAGTCATCCAAATTGTCCCCCCAGACCAGATAGGATCAGATTTTTACTAAAGATTCTTTTTAGTGCCAAAAAAGACAGGGGACTGGAGACCGATTCTGGATATTAGCACACTAAACAAATTTGTAAAAATAGAGAAATTCTGGATGGTCACAGTTCAGTCTATTCTTCCTCTTTTGGAAGAAGATGATTGGATATGCTCTATAGATCTTCAAGATGTGTATTACCATATAAAAGTGGACAAATGCTCAAGAAGATACCTCCACTTCTGCATAGGAGCCAGCCACTACCAATTTCGATCACTACCCTTTGGTGTCTCTACAGCCCCCAGAGTGTTCACCAAATGCATGGCAGTGATTATTGCTCACCTGAGACTTCAATGATTCCAGGCATTTTCATACCTAGACTACTGGCTCCTTACTGCCCCCACCAAACGTCTACTAGAGAAAGCCCTGGATTACACTCTTCTCACAGCTCAGTGCCTGGGAATCACTATAAACAGGGAGAAGTCCAACACGACCCTGGCACAATCTTTAGAATTCTTCGGAGTTCTGTTGGACACAAGAAATTGCACAGCATCTCTTCTGGATCACAGACTTCAGAGAATAAGACAACAGGTTTGGTCGCTAATCTGTCACCACAAATCTTCTGCTCAGTCCTCCAAATCTTGGGGTCGATGGCAGCCTCGATCAGCATTTTTCCTCTGTCCAGGTTCCACATGAGACTTCTTCAGTGGCTGCTTCTCACTCAGTGGTACCCTCTACAATATCGTTTGTCGTTTCAGATAAGTGTAACTCAGAGATGCAAGCAAGACTTGCTCTGGTGGACATCTCAAAATCCCCAACAATGGACTCATCCCTTCAGCCCCCATCAGCCAAAAGCCACGGTGACCATGGATGCCTCCCTGATGGGGTGGGGGGTCTATGTCAGGGAAACTCGGTCCAAGGCACCTGGTTGGAGACATAGACTCATTTGCATATCAATGTCCTGGAACTGAGGGCAGTGCTACTAGCATTGTAAGCATTTCACTCGATCCTTCCATCAGGAATTATTGCAATCCAGTCAGACAACATGTCAGTAGTCTAGTACATCAACAAGCAAGGGGGCACCAGATCTTACGTATTATGCTGAGGCCTTGAGAATATGGCAATGGGCAATAGCTTGCAACCACTTTCTAATTGCAATGCACATTCCTGGGAGCTCCAACATGATAGAGGACAAATTGAGCAGGTGCATTCTACAATGTCACGAGTGGTGCCTCATTCCTGTGATAGCGGCAAAAATTTTCAACCGCTGGGGCCAGCCTTGCTGCAATCTATTCACCTCCCCAATCAACTACAAGTGCAGCAACTACTTTACCCCTGATCCTCCCTCAGGGACAGTCACCGAGAGATGCTCTAGTCCACACTTGGCCCTCGGGTCTGCTTTATGCTTACCCTCCTCTACCCCCTCATTTCCCAATTTTTGAAGAAAGCACAGCAGTTGAAGAGCAAAGTAATCCTCATTGCACCATACTGGCCTCAACAAGTTTGGTTCCCCTTCCTTTGGCCTCACCTGCTAGATCGACCATGGATTCTCAATCCAACTCCGAGGCTGATCTCCCATCTGCAGGGTCTGATCCACTCCAATCTAACAAACCTGAAGCTGACAGCTTGTTTTTTTTCATTTCCAATGATTGCCAAACAGGATAACCTCTCCTCCCCGGTGCGCAATATTCTTATTGCATCTCATAAATCATCCACTAGGCTAACCTATCTCAGCAAATGGAAAAGATTTACCTTATGGGCACCGAACAAACAACTGGGCCCCTTGTCAGCCCCAGTTTCAGTGGTATTAGATTATTTATCAGATTTCTTTTAATCTGGGGTATCAGCCTCTACTGTTCATGTTCATTTAGCTGCCATTTCTAATTTCCACATTGGCTTCCATGATTCTTCACTCATATCACGCAGACTCTGTAAGACTTTCTTGAAGGGCGTTTTTCACCTAAACCCTCCCTTTAGAGAACCAGTACAACCTTGGGACCTGGCTTTGGTTCTGCAAGCCCTAACAGCACCCCCCCCTTTAAACCTGCATCTTCATATGACTTAAAGTACCTCTCTTGGAAAACCTTGTTTCTGGTCGCTATCATATCGGCTAGACATCTGTCAGAACTTCAAGCCTTATGCATCAAACGTCCCTACCTTATTTTCCATAAGGATAAATTCTAACTAAGAACTAATTCCTCCTTCTTACTGAAAGTGATGTCAGAGCTGTCTATCAACCAGATTATTGACCTCCCAGTATTTTTTCCTAATCATTCTAACAAGGGAGAGTATTACCTGCACTTCCTAGATTTTCACAGGCAAATCCATTTTTATTTGGACAGAACAAAATCTACCTATAAATTATTTCTGGCCTTTTCTGGTCCAAGGCTAGGTAATCCTGTTTCTAAAGTTACATTAGCATCATGGTTGAGAAATTGCATTACCTTCATCTACAACAAGAACGTCACCTTGCCTCACAAAGTGAAAGCCCATTCTACAAGGTCGATGGCAGCTTTAGCAGCTTTTCCTCAATGACATTTGCTCAGCTGTGACTTGGGCCAACCTCCATATGTTTATTTTTCATTACAAATTGGATTTGGCCCCCAGAGGAAGAGCTTCTTTTTGTTCCATGGTGCTCAAGAATGTCCTTCCATGAGGGCCACTCAGGGATATAGGTAGCTGGGAACTCTGTCCCATCGTAAGGAATTAATGAAGATTAACAACATCAGATAAAGAAGTTATGTCTTACCATAATGTTCTATCTGTGTTGTTGATCTTCATTCATTCATTACTCCCCACCCTCCGTCCCCCTCCAGAGGTTCCTGGCAAGTGTTATATGGTTCCTTTTTCCACTCTTGTCGGTCTGTTATGACCAGAGGTAACCTCTACTTTTGTCTATCAACTTGCAAACTTGATCTGAAATAACAGGGAGCAGAGCATTGTGGGTAGGATCTTGGCTCGAGAGGTTTTGGCTGATGCGAGCTTGCTATAAGGCCGGCTTGGTTCCGAGGAGAGAACCGATAACCCATCATAATGAATGAACGAAGATCAACAACACAGATGGAATGTTATGGTAAGACATAACTTCTTTTTATAAACAATTGGTTGTAGTGAATCATTAACTGAACAGAAATGGCAGCAGAAATTATTAATTTCACACACACATTACACCTTGCAGATTGACTGCCAGTTTTGAATACTCTTCTTGATTATGACTTTTACCACAGAGATTGATATATTTCTCGTAGTTTCTTGTTGCAATTCTCAAGCCCAAAGGCTGTAGAAGACCAAGAATTCATTAAAGGTGGTATCACATATGCCAATCCTTGTCCATGAATTAAATTTGGTCTTAAAGGAAGAAATAGTAGGTGATAGTCTAATGGGAACCACAGTTCTTAAATATTTGATCAGTGTGTTCTTATGACATTCTGTGTATGATTTTTATAAGTTAAGGCACAAATATAGAGAACCTCAAATATGTTTATAATATGCCACTATAACAGCTCTGACTAATTCAGTATCCTCTTTTTCTTTAAATCTGCATCTTCCCAAAACATGCACAGGCTTCTTGGTTGAAAGTGGCACCTCCTTCAAATTAGGTATATATTGGGAAATTGCTAGGTGGGGGAGCACTATTTCATACAAAGGGGGTATGAAACTGTGCAGTGTTAAGTGTAGGTGGCACTCAGACTCACATTTTGAACAAAGACCTAACTATAATTACCCTATAATCAGAATGATGTTCTTTCTAGCTATTTAACTAAAGGGTGTTTAAAGGGCTGTTTGGTCAGAAATGGAGGAAATGCTTTTTGTGATGATGTCTTATTTTATGGATTTCTGATATCAATTTATCAGTCTGGATGTCTAGAATTATTTTAATGTGTTCTACTCTAAAATGGCCTGTTGTGCTTTGTCATACTGAGGTGATTTTTCTTTTTGTGTAAAGTTTCTCTCTCCCACAATATATTTTGTTGTCTCACAATATGACTTTTACAACAGGTTGTTCTGCCTATTCACTTAGAAAGGGAGTTAGAAGAAGCTATGCTTATTTTTAAAGACTTTTTTTAAATATTTGTAATACTTTTATTAACATTTATGCAATCATGTACAAACAAAAGAAGAAAAAATACAGAAACATGAACTACATCAGTATTATCAAAATACAAAATTATCAAAATCCACATTTAAATAACATTAGCTTTTCCCATTTTTTCTTCAACTTTTCTCAGACAATGAATCTACCTTAATCTAACAGCTATAATTTATTTGGTATTTTTAGATCTTAATTTAACGAAACCCATTTTTTCTACATTAGTCAGTGGCAAGATCCAGAAAGTCTGAAAGAGCTAAATTACACTTCCATTTTTTTATAGTCTTTCTGCAAACTGCCACTAAACTACAAAGCAGTATTAAATTAGCTTTTCCCACTTAGGCATTGTTGTGTTTGCAAAGAATCACAGATCTTGCTAACATACAACTATCTTACCATAAAGCGTTGTGTGTTTCCAATCATCTTTTAATTAATTTTTGCACCTCCACCATGCAGTTTCATTTATTCTATAACTTTGGTCACTTTACAAAGGGTAATTAAGATTCTATATATGTATTTCCAAAGAAATATTTTCCAATATAAGCTAATGGATTTTAAACACATTGAGTTCCATATTAAACTGTTGTTATAGTTATTTTCTAAATTATCAAGGTCATTGTATTTAAGAAGCTCCAGTAATCTTTTTTACATTTTTATTATAATTCAGTATTAAGTTATATTATTTAGAAATGTTTATTTTAGCAAGATTCTTTAACAAAAGAGGTCCAATGCCATATAATAATAAACCTGTCAAATCGTTTAATTTCTTCAGCAGATAAAATTTGCATTTTAATTGATATATCTCTAATAATTTGCTTTGCTATCCATTCACAGTTGTCTAGATCAAAGCTGTCCATTAATTTATTCTTGGATATCACTGTATTTCCTTCAAATTATTGAAGGTGAATAGTGAGAAGTGTTCTACCCTGGAAAACAAACATAAATGTGTTTTTTTAATATCTGCATGCTTGTTAAATTCATAGTTTCTATAACGCTCAGGTGTAGGTCCACTCACGGTGGTACAAATAAGGTACAACACGACCACAGCTTTTAACACGCTGGTGACTGAGGACCTCCCTCATGGACTCCCTCCCAAGACATGAAGGATCTTGACCTGGAGCTCTCTATGACCCCTACTGACAGGCAGGTATGACCCTGAGAACACCGATGCCACAACACACAGATAAGATGATCAGCACAAAACAATTGGCTTAAACTCAGCTTTAAACTCTGGATGTTGTGCATCACAGCAAAGGATCCAATGTCTGACGGCCTGATGACATGCCTTCCAAGCCGCCTTGCCCTTCCCAAGGGACGGGTTTGCACCTGTCAAATTCCCCTATCTGGATATTGGCAAATTTTCACATGGTTGTCAAGAAAACCAAGGCTCAAATTCTAAACCTACTCCACTAGAAGACAAAAACTAACCAAAAAAAGAAGTCTAAATCTCAACCAATGCCACTCAGGCAATTTCAAAATGCACGCACTGAAAAAAAGACAGAACAGAAACAGAAGTTCAGTGCATGCAGAATGGAGCAACTACCCTGGTTTTATCCTTTTATCACATGTCTGTTTTACTCTTTATCATGCTCCAACCAAGAAAGGAGGAATACCATCAGTAACATACCTCAATCAAGGGGACTGGTGGCAACCCATCGAAGCAGACCAGTGGCAACGCCACCAGGGCACAACCGCCATGCAGGTGCAATTAATTGTAGCATGTTACACTCCACCAAATTGTGATAGGAACTCCTGCCTTACCTCACACCTTCCTGAAACACCAGAGGGACAAACACTAGAAACACCAAATGTATCATCATTCACCATCATCAATATAGACACTAATTACCACTCGAACCAAACACCCCCTAGCCCAAAAGTTCTGGAATCCTAGCCGCCCAAAAAATCCCAACCAAAAGTAAATGGAACACATAGAGGAAAGACTAGCTACCATCCCCTCATCATCTCAACACATCTTCATTCAACATTCAATAACATGGGAGCACACCGTGACAACAATTTCACCATACCCTCACTCCTCAGATCAGATCTCAAACTAATCTCGTCCACTTCAAAATAAAATAAAAACACCACACAAAAAAAGACCACAGCAAAAGCTGAACTTCCTTTGGACTTCCTTTGTGTAGAAGAGTGTGGTCTCCTTTAAGGGGCCCGAGCTAAAAAGAACTCAGTAATTCGAATTACTTGAATCACTTACAAATGCCTTCACCAGCACCTGGCAAAACAAAGACTCCTAGCAATCCAAAGAAAACAAACTAGTAAGGTGGACCCCAGCAATAAACAAACTCTGGGTGGACCCCAGCCATAAACAAAAACATAAACAAAAGCACTAGGCTACTACAAGATAGAGCAAACCTTTAAAGCGTAAGACAAAAAACTAAAAAACTAAAAGCCTCAGCAAAATCATCCAAAGAAAAAAGCAAAAAAAAGAGAAAAAAGACAAAGAAAAGACAATTTAGTTATAAACTTGAAGAAACCCAGAAGAAAGGGAGGCTCAGACTAAACTAAATCTCATGACTAGAAGAAAACTGATATAGATTACATTATCCTATGACATTGCCAACATACTGGCTGACAGGTTCCCCTCCCCCTCTCCTCCCCAAAGGAGAGAGATATCTATACCAAGCAAGCCCCAGCCCCCAAACATCTCCACAAGGAGAACTGCTCTCTCCAAAGAAAAACACAGCATCCATGGGACCTTAGGTGGCAATCTAAAACGTCCTATGCTGCTGCGACTGAAAGAACTCCAGCCCCATTCAGTCGCAGTCGCTTTGCTCAGAGGTGACCTTTTTGCCTAACATACAAGGCTGATGTCAAACCCAGATTTGATGAATATGCAGGGTCTCAAACCTGTGCTGCTGAACGACTGAAAGAACTCTCTCAGTCTATTCCGCACTGCTGCAGAGGTGTGACCTTGCCCCTAACATACAAGGCCATGTCAAACCCAGATTTGATGAATGCTTCACCCTCAAAGTGTCACTGCTCAACTATGAACCTATGAACTCCCAATGTTTGCCAGAGGAAACATAATGAATCACAATTTTAAGTCAATGTAATTTATATAAATAGTTTCAGATATTTTTTTTAAAAATAGTGGTAATATAATTGGAACTGACTGAGTAAATTCTTCATTTAAATATATTTTAAAAATATAGCATTTATTGTTTACATTTTCAAGCGGATTAAGGCATGTCTTGCTTTTAAAGTCTCACATATATCTTCATGAAATAATTCCCATTGTTCCTAATATGATTTATCTGCCCAGTGCATTAATTTTTGAATGTTGATGCTATAACATGCATCTTTGAATTGGAAACCAAGTTCATTTTTCCTAATGTCCTAATATTACTGATTGTGCTATTTTTGGTTTTGAAGGATACCATAAAATGGCAATAACTTCTTCTTCTTTCGGCTTTTCCCAGTTAGGGGTCACCACAGCAGATCACTTGTTCGCTCATGATTGGCAGTGTTGTTTTATGGTGTCGAGTTGCCAGCCCGGTGCAGCAATATATATCTTGGGTAAAACTATCATTATTACTAAATAGTTCACTTTTTTAAGCTAGCTGATTTATTTCTTCTGTATAATGTTGTTTATATTTACTGAAAATCTATTTTTTTTCAGATTTAAACTGTTTGTATTTCCTTTATCATAATCATCTCCATTATTACTGAATGATCCTCATGCATGGTGCACTTATATTTCCTTCTACTACATTGGTGGCTGGTCCTTTATTATCTATCTTCCATTATCTAATTAATATTAAGTACTGGTCCAAACCTCAAGTTTCCATCCAACTTCAAAACATTCTTACATCATGTATGAATCTTTTACTTTAAGATAAGCTATTATTATAGCAATAACCCATGCCTGGGTGTGGGTAATGCTGGATTTACCCATGGTTGGTGCGGTTTGGTCATGAGGGTAAAGCCCGAGTGGCCAAATAAAGCCAACTGTGGGTAAATCCAGCATTATCCACACCCAGGCATGGGTTATTGCTATTATACAATGACATTATTTAAGAAAAAAATAATAATTTTTCTTAAATAATAGCATTGTATAATGCTTCCTTGCTGCCCTTCCACAGCTGTCTGGTATGCTGCGGCAGTTCTGATGTACTGCGCATGCGTATACTTACTTAGTACATCAGAGCTGTGGGCAAAAGCAATGGAGAAAGCAAGATCTCTAATGCTTTTTACAACCTGTCTCGCTATGTTAGACGAGTTTAACATAGCGAGACAGCTTTAAAAAAAGCAACGGAGAATCTCCGTTGCTTTTTTTAAAGCTGTCTCGCTAGGTTAAACCCATTTAACATAGCAAGACAGTTTTGAAAAAAGCAATGGAGAAAGCAAGATCTCCGTTGCTTTTTAAAGTTTCTCGCTATGTTATATGGGTTTAACATAGCGAGACAGCTTTAAAAAAAAGCAACGGAGATGCTCCGTTGCTTTTTTTAAAAGCTGTCTCACTATGTTAAACTCGTTTAACATAACAAGAGAGGTTGTAAAAAGCAACGGAGATCTTACATTCTCCGTTGCTGTAAAAAAAAAAAAGAGTTATACTAACAGAAAAAGTCCGGGCGACTGGACCTTTTTCCATTACTATAACTCTGATTTACAACGTGCACGCTGACCAATCAGTGTGCACGTTTTGGAATATTAATGGGGGGGTCATTGTATAATTGTTTTTTTCCTCTATTCCAGTGCAGTCATCCACCAGAAATAAGGAATAGTAAACTATGTACAACTATTCCCAACCCTAACCTCAACCCCATTTAATTCTCTACTTTAATTTCTCATTGGTGTCTTATGAGTGCTTTCTTTTTTATATTTACCCATTTGTAGACATCCTCTTTTGTCAATTATTCCATTTTTTCTTCCATTTCATATAACCTTTCACTACCATATTCTTTTCTTCTCCCTCCTTTATTTTGTTCATGAGATCCTTTACCTCCTACACTGTTAGTATTTCCCTCTGTTTCCATTTTCGTGTTATTAGTTTTTTACTCATTGCCATCAATAATCCTATCAAGGCCTTCCTATATTTGGGTATTCCTCCCTGATATCCTGGCAAAACAAATTTGAAGCAATATGTATGTTATCATCTATTAATATTTTCACTAACTGATTAATTCCTGCTCTAAAACTTTTCATGAACTTGCAATCCCAAAACCTATGCTTCTAGGTCCCACATCTCCAACTTCTTTGATCTACTTCCTGCCAATCCAATCAGTGTATAAATAAACTTATATAGACATTTCCAAGCAAAGATTGCAAACTTCCTACCCTTTGTACACTCTCTTGGGACCTTTATCACTTCCCCCATCCCAGTCTAGTTATTTCTTGCCCTACCTCTTTTATCCATTGCACACTCAGTTCTTCCTCTATCTGCTCTGTATTGCCCCATATCCACTCTTTACTCATTTTTAACAATCCTCTCATTTCCTTTCCCTCCATTCACCTCTCTTCTATCTCCTTTAAAAACTCGAAAATACCCCTCTTCTCTTTCACCTTCTTATGCAATTTGCTCTATCTCGACTTTAGTGCCTGATAATCACATTCTAGATTCCTATTCAGTTGGTACTTGTACTGTATTGGTTGCCAAGTTTAAGTTGTTCCTCTTTAAGTAATTGACTCCAATATCAAATTGTATTTTGGTTCTTCCACCATCTTGATAAATTATTTTTATCTATCACATCCTTTCTGAAACCTGTAATTTCTGCTATCCTTTCTCTCCAATTTTCCATCCCTTTATCTTTCCATCCCATCATCAAAGTCTTATTTCCTTCTTTCGTCAAATCTTGCTTCCACTGTTTTTGATGCTTCTCCAGTAATAGTGTCATAATATCTCTATCCTCCTGATATTCCTTCTCCTTGCGTCTCAGCATTTTTCCAGTCTGGGTCATACTGATCATCTAGCACTCTCAGAATAATTGTTAATATATATGCCAACAAAGTCTCTTTCAAATCTGGTATCCCCAACCCCCCCTTTTCTTTCACCAACACTAATTTTTCCAGTTTTACCCTCACCTGTGTTCCATCCCATATAAAGTCCCTACATACTTGTTTAACCGTTTTCACCAACTTTCCTTCTGGAAGTCTCCAAAACATTTGACCCAAATATATAAGCTTAGGCATAATATACATCTGTAATATCTGCACTTTCTGATCTAATTCCAAGTTTATTGTTTTCCAAGTCTGTAACTGACCTTTTATCCTGTCATATATTTTCTCATATGAAACCCTTTTTGTGTTCTCAAATGTTCTCCCCATCCATATCCCCAGATATTTAATCTGCTTTCTCCATTCCATTCCATCCATCATTCTCTCTTCTCCAGTTCACTCCTCAAATACTCTAATAGCCCGTGTTTTATCATTGTTCACTTTATATCCTGAAATTTTTCCAAACTGGTTCAGAATATTCCATAATACCAGTTTATCCTCTTCCCATTTAGTCATAATAAGCAAAATATCAACTGCATATCAAAAAAAACATTTTCTCCTCACCTCCCCATTTAAATCCCCTTATACCTGATTATCTTATCCACTTCACAAATGGCTCTGTATAAAGTACAAACAGTGGAAACAAAGGACAACCCTGTCTGGTACCTTTCCTTACTACTACGCCTTCTGATAATCTAGCACTTGTCTTAATCCTTGCTGTCACTCCTCTATAAAGCTTTTTCAACATTTATATCCATTGAACTGGCAAGCCAAATTCTCCGGATGTCCAAAACAAATATTCCCATCTTACCCTATCAAAGGATATTTCTGCATCTAGAGAGATAAAGTTTACTTCTGTACTTGTTTGATGAAATTCCTTCATTATAAGCATAGCTTTGACTAGGTTATCTGTAGTCATACATTGTCGTACTAATCTTGTCTGATCAGCCTTAATTATTTTCCCCAAAACTCTACTCAATCATCCTGCCTGAATCTACATAAAACATTTATAATCATGATTCAACAGAGAAATCAGTCTATATAAATCTGGTCTCATTGGGTCCTTGCCCTCTTTACAAATCACCAATCTAATGGTCTGTTTCTATGCCTTGGGAACCTTTTTAGCTGTCAAGATCTGATTAAAGATATTCTTCCATCTTTCTAACACCATCTCTTTCTGTAGCTCCTATACCTCAATCAGAATTCCATCAGTCCTCAGAGTCTTCTCCCATGCTTGTTTTATTTCTTCTATCTCTATAGGTTTAACTAATATCTCTTTTTCCTGATTTGTTATTTGTGGCATCCTTGGTAAATATGATTCTGTGTACCCACTCCATCTCTTAATTCATTCTCATCTTGCTCCTTATACAAGTTCAGATAATACTCTCTGAACTTACTTAATATTTCTGCCAATTCAACTGCCACTGCCTGTTCATTAGTGGTCTGTATTTTAAATATGCCTCTTTCTACCTCATGTTGTCATAGTCATAGTGCTATGACTTTGTTGCTTTAGGATTCTCAATAAAGACAATTTTTCCACCACTATCATCTTCTTCCATATTCTGTCATCCTCAGCCTTCTGTATCCATTGTAATCTCTCTCTCTGTCTCTAATTTTCATATTCCCTTATTTCCTGTATTTCTTTTTGAATATGTAACAATTCTTTATTCCATTCCATCCTCCTTTGATCTGTCTATCCATATCTCTTTCTCTCTTCTGTCATTATCCTTTCTCTTACATTCTCTTTTCCCTTGTCCCATCCCAAAGCATCTGCCATCTTTTCTCCTTCCATTTCCTGTTCTATTACCATTTTAACCAATCCTTGTCCTTCTCTTTCCCTAACCAGTCCTCTGGGACTCTTATAACCTATCTAGTTTTATATTACTTTTTAAAAAAAAAATCTTAATCCTATAGCTGCATGATCTGAGTGAATTATCTGCTCAGTACTTTTGTCTGGCACGCTATGAATATGATTTTTTTGAAATATAACTTCTATCTATCCTTGACCATGTGTTAAATCTAAATGAGAAGAAAGTATATTCTCTCTATCTTCCTGTTCTCTTGCATAATACCAAGTGTTTTATATCCCTATCTTCCTCATATATTCAGCTAAAAATCTTCCTTCAACAACTTTTTCCTTCTTGGTCCTTTGCCCACTTGGTCTATTCTATCCACAATATTCCAGTCTCCTATGTATGCTACTATCCCTTCTTGAAATTGATTTCTAATAATAATACCTTCTTTATTTCTTTTACCCTAGTTATCTGGAGGAAGGTATACTGAAACTATTAAAAGTATTCCTTCAATCATCCCTTTTGTCTCCACTACTCTACTTTTCTTGTCTTCCAGTCTTCCAATAATGTCTAATGGGTAGATCCCTTTTACTAAAATTACTGTTCCTTTGCTTTTATTATTCACCCAGCTTGAACTTGCCATCAGGTTATAACCACTTCCCCTTAACATTTTATGATCTTGATTACTCAAGTGAGTTTCCTGCTGGGCAATTATTTGTACTTTAAAATCGTTTATATAGTTTAGAGCTCTTTCCCTCTTATTTCTGTTTCCAAGGCCATTGCTATTCCAAGATTTAATTTCTATCATTATTTTTTTATCTTGCATTACATTAGGTATTATTTTGTCTCTCTCAACCATCATTATCCCAGTGCAAGAATTCTAGCTTTCACTCCTCCTCCTCTTCCCTATCTACCTGCTCAATCATCCTTTTTTTATCTGTATTATGATACCAGTTTTTGTTTTCCTTTTTTGAATATCCCAACCCTTCACTGCTTTCTTTAGAAACTGTATACATATCTATATACATTACAACCTTCTGTAGCACATCATTGTCTCTATGCAGATTAGCATCAGCGCCTGTCCCCAGTTATATCATAACTATGATAGTGTGTAAACGCAGTCCGGTTATACTGGTTCTCCCTATTTTCCTTCCCACCTTTCTTTCCTTATAATCTGTATTTTTCTTCGTCCCCTCCTCTGAGAATACCTAGTTTCTAATATAAAGTTATAATGACATTTAAATAAAGCCTTGTTGGGGCTTTGAAACTATACACCTTTGACTGGTTATATATAATTGATACATATCTATCCTATATTTAACTTAAATGTTTTTGTAAACTTCCAGTCGTTACTTTTTAAGTTCAAAATCACAAATTCTACTCCTACTTCATGACAGATCCATCCGTCACCATTTAATATTACACTCTATAGCTGTGTCTTATACAGGACAGCTGCAGTGGTACAGCAGTTAGCGTTGTCACCTCACAGCAAGAGGCTCTCCAGTTTGATCTTCGGCTGAGGTGTCTTCTGTACGGAGTCTGCATGTCCTCCCTGTGGTCGTGTGGGTTTCCTCGGGGTGCTCCGGTTTCCTCCCAAATCCTCAAAGACATGCTGCAAGTGGATTGGACATGCTAAAAGTGACGCTAGGCATGAGTGCGTGCATGTGTGTGCCTTCCACGGAAGGTTGGGCGCTGGGCTGGCAACTCGACACCGTAAAACTCCACTGCTAATCATGAATGGACAAGGTGATCCTCTGTGGCGACCCCTAAATTGGAAATGCTGAAAGAAAGAGAGAGTTGCATCTTATACACTTACTTATCCGTATATGTGAAATGTTTCAGTCATCTTGATAACCATCCCTCTCTTTATATTATCATATTTCATTCCACACCCAAGCAAGTTTCATTGGCTATCATGTGTTAAGACCACCCCATGTGTCTACTTGCCCATATTTCAGTACACCCCCTATAGAAGTGACTGTCCTAAGATGAACATGAATCTCTATTTACTCAACATCCCCACAAAAAAAAAAAAAAATAAAATAATAATACAAATGTATAAAAATGTTAAGTAATGGCATAATAATGGTATAATAAAGATCCATCTAGTGAAAAACAAAAAGACAGCTTGGAAACACCAAAGCAAATTCTCTCTCAGTTTAATTCTCTTTCAGTTTAATGAAGCGCTTTTCGTCTTGCACATGTGGCAAGACTTCATCAGAGACTGAACAAACTTCAACACAAACAATATAAACACACCCTTTTTTCACATGACACTTCTAATTAAAATCTTGTGTCTTAAAGGCACATCCACATTATTACTACTTAAAACATTTTTTTAAAAACAAATATGACTGGCAATATTTTAGAACATCTCAACTCTTCCCTTCCTTCAGAATGTTTACCTGTAATGGTGATAGAAATATATATATATACACAAACATACATATACTAACAATACTATATCTCAAATAATTGTGTTGACTCTCAAAATATGATATTACTTAGTTAACTAAGAAGTCAGAAACTTACATATCCGAATCAAATGAAGTCAGATATCACAAATATGAACACATTTTATAAAAATTCATACGCACATTAACGTTTAATATTTTTCAACTTCAGTATACTGTTTAAAGATATTGTCTCATTCAAACCCGGGTAAAACATTGCCCCAGTGCGTATTTGCCAACTTAACTCAAGTTGCTCAAGTAAAAGTGTAAGCGGGCCCCCCCGACTATCATCAACAACTGAATCAATTGCTTTGAACGAAAATGAATGTTGTGGATAGGAAATAATGTGTCTAGCCAGTGCATTTTCTCTGTTAAGGATCTTTATTTTATATAAATGTTCGTATACTCGTTCTTTTAACCTTCTGTTTTCCTCTATATATAATTTTACTTCTGTTGGCTAAGCAGTGTAAATATTTAGGTGTCATGTATGAATGCAGTTTAGTTTTTTACCAAAGGCATTTAATTGTATGATTTAGTATTTCCTGGTATTGTTTTGTTATAACTTTAATAATCTCAATATTACTTTTATCTCCTTTTTGCTGTGTTAATTTGACATCATGAATCATTGTTTGTATTTTTATTAAATCCGAATCCCATTGTTTCATTGTCCTATGACACCAATATTTTATTTCCCTACATATATATATATATATATATATATATATATATATATATATATATTTTTTTTTTTTTTTACAAGCCCCACAAAACAATTGAATGTACTTATCAATAGTTATCATCAATGGCTTTAATTAAAAATATCTTAAAATCTTTCAGTTTGGTCATATATGCTAGTGTACACTAAGTCACGACACGTCATGCATTTTGAAATGAAAAAGTTTGCTTAGATGAAATGGGCAGAATATCACTGTTTGCTGCCAATTATATTGTACAGAATATTATTATATATATGTTATGGAGCATTAAATGTTTGTTCTTTTAAAGAAGGATGTTTTGACCAAGTCCCAAAGCATGTCATGCTTTTTAGCATTGTCATTTTGGGTAGAATATTGGGTAGTGTGGTTGCTAGATGAATTTATATTATATTCCATATAACTCATAAATTATTTTAGTTTTATCAGTTATTAGTCATTTATTGTATATGTTTAATTTTAAGGTAGTGTAGTTAATAGTAGTTACTAAGTATTAATTTACATTTACGTTACATAATTTGTATTTACATTACACCTTTCGTACGTGAAGTGAAGGGTTAATAGTGCCATAGCCTGATAGAGTGTTTTTTTGATCAATTTTCTTTCCATATGACTGTGTTGAGTTTTTAAATGAGGTTTTGTAGTGATATTTTTTTATGCATCTGAAGAAGTTTGTACCTATTCAAACGAAAAGCGCTTTATGCACTTTTAATAAACTATTTGGTCTGCTCGTTTGATGCTCCAGTGTCGTGACTTAGTGTATTCAGTTCGTTTCGTTTGTTTTTGTGACCCAGTTTGATATATGCTAGTATTATAGAAACTACATAAAATGCCCATATGTCCATTTTTAAGTTAAAGCAAATTGCAATGTGATCTGACAGTGGGCAATAAACTATCTTCACATCTCCAGTTTTATTTTTTTTAATCCAGATAGAGATATATACTCTATCTAACTGAGACTGAGTTCCAAAAATACAGGAATAGTGGGCAAAATGTAATAAACTATTTCCTACATATTTTACTATATGTTTAAGATTAGCACTATATGCACATTTGTTTAATGCTTTGGCCGAAGCTGCAATTCTTGGTTTTATTTTTGCAGTGCTGCCAGCGTCATTCATTTTACAATTAAAGTCACCTGCCAATATCAGTCTATGTCTAAAACAGTTTATTGATATTTCCAAAGGCTCCCTAACCACCAGAATGTCATTCCAATCTATTATTATACCCAAACTGTTGCTGCAACCATTAATGAATCATTAAATATGTAATTTATTTAATGATCAATAAGTTAACATGCCACATATGTTTAATCAATTTCCTACATACCTTATTTGGAAAAAAAATAATATATTATATTTAAAAGTTTAAAATAAAGAAAACTTTAAAGTTGTGTAGTTAATAAATAATCAGCCAGATTCAATAAAGCCTACATGGTCTGTTTACAGCATGTGCACATCGCTACGTAGTGCAAACACAGAAGTGCACTGTTTTAGATTGAGTAAGTGGCTCTACATGGTTTGTAAAGCTGTGCAAACAAGGTAAACACAGTGGGATGCTAATTACAGCATAAGCAGCTGAGTTGGGTTTTAATCAACCAATCCAAGATGGAGGAGATATTCAACAAGCTATAAAGCAACAGTGTAGCATAGACTCAGTGCTAGTTTTCCCTGTGAATTCCAAAACCTATTGGAATACAGCCACAGAAAGGAGTTGACACAGAAACAATATTAGGGGCTGCTGTTGCTTTAAATCATGTGTATGTGCAACAGGCTGAAGTCTATGCTGCTGCTTCTGCAAATAGACCAAGGTCAAGAAAGAGAAGAATTTTCAGACCCTATTTAACTTATCACAATCTACATGACGTGGGAATTGTAGAGCGCTACAAGGTGGATAGAGACACACCACAGGAACTCTGCAACCTCTGTTGTCCTCAACTCAGAGCTAGGGTGCACAGAGGGAAACCCATACCAGTGGAGACAAAGGTATGTGTGACACTTAAAATTTTAGCTACAGGTACCTTTCAGAGAACAACAGGGGACATGCTGTGGGTGTCACAGGCATCAGCATCGAGGATCCTCTATCAATTCCTAAATGCTATGCTCCAACATGCCAGAGACCACATATATTTTCTCCATACTCCTGCGGCCAGGGCCAGAAATATGCAAGAGTTCTACCCTGTAGCACAATACCCTGAAGTACTGGGTGCCATAGACTGCATATATATAGAAATTAAGATACCAGCTGGGGAACAGGGAAGGCTCTACATAATTAGAAAATGATTCCACTCAATTAACTGCCAAGTCATGTGTAATGCCAAGAGAATCACCCTGAACGTGTATGCTGGCAACCCAAACTGTTACCATGGATCACATAACTGGCACACCTTCTAAATATGTTCAACGCTCACTAGGGGGGATATCACACAGTATTATTTACTTGATAATGCAGGTTATGCACTGGAACTGTGGCTGATGACACCCATCAGAAATGCACACACACCTGCTGTAGAATGCCACATTGAGACACACTCTCAAACCAGAAATATCATAGAGCATATGGTTGGGCTGCTGAAATCATGGTTCTGGTGCCTAGATACATCTGGGGGGCCCTGTAGTATACAGTCCACATAGATGTACTGAAATATTATCTGTATGTGCCATGCTACACAAAATCATCCTGAGAAAAACAATTTCAGCAGGATCAACAAGGGGAAGGGGAACACATCCCACCACCAGTGGCAAGGCCACCACAACCACATGCAGCTGAGGAGTCAGAGGGGGAACCAGCAGCTGTTGTGGGTATAGGCAGATGTAGGCATGTTCAATATGCCCTTGCTTTGACTAAGAGGCAACTCACAGCACACCACCTAAGGGGCTAAAACCTTCCTCCTATGCACATATATATATAGTAACATTGATGCCAGGCAACGTTCACAATCTTTAAGTTCCCATGTAATGTCTGTGTACTGCTAGCATCAGACAGAGTCAGCCCTGAACTAAAATTCTTGCAACTGCTGGATTTACAAGGTACGTTTTGAACCTGGAGTGTATTATGTAATAATGCAAATGAATGGCATATCCTTGCATGTTTTTACTTGCTAGTGTAAGCAAGTAAAAGGTGGGTGATTTTTACAGAAATAACTTTAACATGTGACAGCAGAGTCTTATGTGACTTATATGTGTCTATTACTAAGTAGTAGGCCTCAGGCATCAAAGATTTACATATTCATACCTCTCAAAAGTACTGATGATCACTGCATGCCTTCAATTTAGCACAATACATTTGTACTGGAAAATGATTAAAGAGAGAAGTTCAAAAGTGATGCACGTTGCAGTTTCTGACTTCACAACCCTCACAAGATCATTCACTATAAAGCTGGGAAATTTTGATTAAGGCCAATATAAGTCAAAGGTACAATTACCAGTTCAGCACCACAAATACAGATATACTAAGCACTAAATTAGCTATGCACCATGAGCATTGGACTCAAAGCTTTTGTATCCCTGAATTCAAAAGATAGAAAACAGGGATATGGCACAGTTATCTTCACTTGAGCAGGGTGCTGTGTGGGGAGCAGGAAGCCTAGGCTGACACATAAGGTTGGTGAGTGTGGGTGAGTACGAAGAGAAGCAGGCAGATATTAGGATAAAGTACAGCTTTGGGGTGATTAATGAGCTAGTCAAGCTTCACAGGAAAACAGGAAAACTACTTCATGCCCATCAAATGATATACAAGAACCAGGGTTTGCCAAGATTATATATGGTCTCAAGGAGGCATAGGCCTCTTTGCCTCTTTGAAATTGACTGCATGTATAGCTCAGTGATTGTAGGACTGGATAAATATTTATTAATATTTATCCAGTCTTTAATATTGCAATTTATTTTTCACTGTACATCACTCAACTACCCTGCCTACTATCCCTACTATCAAGGTCCTTACCTCCTTACCTATCTCCACCTAAACTTACCTTAGCAGTCAGCACTGCACTGATTGTTCTCATAGGGTTTACTCCTTCACTGGCACGGACCCTGCTTCCATATCCCACTATGCTTCTCGCCGTTTCCTCCTAGCCAAGACTATCTCATTCATAGCCCTGTTTTTCCCTGCTTCTGCTCCTTCCCTCTTTCCTCACTCCACCCTCCTTTTTCAAGCTGGACTGAATTAGATACTAGATACAAAATAGGTACTAGCTCCTTCCAGCTCTCTCTACCTGTTGGAGAGTACCAGTCACTTCTGGCCTGTACCTGCCCTCATTTATCATTCTCCTCCCCTTTCTACCTTACATCCTCACCAACCACATAAATATACCTAGCCACATGTGGTGCCATCTTTACTTCTTGTACTAACTCTCGACTGCTGTGTGTCCCTGGCTCCAGTGTCCATACCTTGTGTAAGTAATGCATTGCTGCAATTATTTGACTGGGTCTAGGACTGATGCATGAATGGCTGTTTCACCGAATCCAAAATGGCCGGGCATACTTCTGGGAAAGTGCTTTTCACTGAAGAAGCACTTTCGCGGAAGTATGCTTGCAGGTAGAAGGAGTTGTGGGGGAGTGACTGTTGCGGAGATCGCACTACGGTGCAGATAAGGGAATTTTTTCCTTTTCCCCACTGTAGTGCGATCTCAGAGTGAGAATATTAAAGTAGGGGGGTGTGGGGGGGCTGGGTGCGAGGGGGGACTTGCCCCCCTGCATAAATACTTTTTTCTTTCTATTTGTTAATGCACTTTAGCCAAAGTGCTTTTTCGGTAAAAGCACTTTCGTTAAAGTGTGTCCAGTGAAGTTGGATTCGGACTGTTGAAGTTTCATGCAACAATTCTAGATCCATTTGTATATATAGTTGTATTTTACCTACAAAAGTGATAGCAAGTGTTTCTTAACAGCTAAATGTTACAGTTGTTTAAGTAACAGTGTACTGGTCGTACTACCAGTGTACTGGTAGTAGCCGTTAATGGCTACTTGTGTACGCGTTTTGCACGTGGAACTAATACATGCTATTTTAGATACCTGAAGGAAGTTCCGTTGTTACTTTAACGAGTAATGGTCCTATTTTAAACAGAAAACAGCAAGTTAGAGTAGCGTTTCTGTAATGTAGACTGCATACACATGGAATTTTTTAAAAATACAAACTAAAGAAGCGGTACTGGTCCTTCTTTACATAGAAAACGCCATGTTAGATTAGCGTTTCTGTTATCTAGATGCCATGCATGTGGAATTTGTTTAAACGCAAACTAAAATAACTGTAATGGTCCTATTTTATTTATTTTGTTTATGTGCAAACTAAAAAAGCTGTAATGGTCCTATTTTATACAGAAAACGCCAAGTCAGATTAGCACTTCTGTTATCTAGACTGCATATAAGTGGAATTTGTTTAAATGCAAACTAAAAATGCTGTAATGGTCTTATTTTATACAGAAAACACTAAGTTAGATTAGCGTTTCTGTTACCTGGACTGCACACACTTGGACTTTGTTAAAATTCAAACTAAAACAGCTGCTTTACATACTATGTTTAATGCTGTGTGGCTATACGCTGAACTAGTTAGACTGCTTTAGTGTATTACTGTATCTAGACTGCATATATGTGGCACTAGTTAAATTTTTACCAAAAAGCTGCTTTACAGAGTGTGTTTAATTCTGTGTGGCTATACGCTGAATTAGTTAGACTGCTTTAGTGTCTTAAAACTGTAGAAGCATTATACATGCATAATACTACCTCCTAGTCTATTTAGGGCAACTATAATCAGCACCTGAAAAGCAAATGGCTGTTTAGTGTTTCTGTACTGCTGTGTTTTTAGAACTGTATAGCTGTGGATATACAGAATTGTTCAGAAACCACTGAGTATTTTTAGACTATATAACTGAATCTACCTGGCATTTTACTTAATTAGCTAATAAGTATATTCAGAAAAAGTAACAAATTTTACCTGCTGATGTGTTTATATGTTCATTATCTTTAACTGTTATTTACTTAGTAAGTGCAGCCAACATATTGTTTACTATACCACTTTGTTTTCTCTCCCTTTATGTACCCAGCTCTCCAACCTGCCTGTCCTGTACTAGGGTTTGAGAGATTGCCCTGTCTGATGACCAAGAACCTTATATTAACATAAAAACTGCTGTCTCTTCCCTAAGCTAAGGAATAGAGCCAAACCTCTGCCTGAGTAACATTCCCTCAAGGAAACAAGAAAGTATTTGTTCTACTAATATTGCCTGTAAAAGATAAAATTGTTTAAAATACTCCATATTTTTAATGTACACTCCCTAGCCAGGGCAGCCAGCAGCCAAAACCTTCTCTTTTCCCTACATCCATATTTTCTCCTCTTGTAGCCTCTGCATATAACACCAGTTTTCCCTCCTTTTATTCCTAGACCTGCTAGCTCCAACCAGACGCTACTGTTGCAATATAGCATTGCCCACTAGATGGCACCATTTTCCTAGGATTAATCTCCTTGAACATCTATCCTACTGGCTTAAAATATAACTCTCAAGCATCCAGTTTTTCCATTACTTGTTATTATTGCAGTCCCACTCTATCCTTCTATTTTTCATTGTATATCACCCAACTACCCTGCCTACTATCCCTACTATCAAGGTCCTTACCTCCTTACCTATCTCCACCTAAACTTACCTTAGCAGTCAGCACTCCACTGATTGTTCTCATAGGATTTACTCCTTCACTGGCTGGCTCTACCCACTCCGTTCACCCTGCAGGCTCACTCCGCTCCCCTACCCTGCCCCCAATTCCCACCCACCCCCAGTGCTTCTACATTTATACACCCTAGCCACACCTCCATCCATACAACCAATCACATGTTCTAATTACTTAAAGTGCTATAACCTACTTCTCACTAGTCTTTAACTTAATAAACTATCAGTACGTATCCCTATATATTAACCTATATATAATACTTCCAAAATGCCACCTACATCTACCTCATCATACCTGAAGTTCCTACTCTTATTCTCACTCCTACCTATTTTATCTATACCTTACCTACTTACATTCTATGAACACCTTAACTGCCTAGGATTTCATTGCCCCATAAAGCAAACCTCCATACCAACACTTGCAGTCTCTCATAGCCATACAAACATACCCTGCATACCAAACTACCTACCAGCAAAATATCATAGACTGACTCCCATCAGATATTATAGCCCAAGAGCTAGAAAATTCCAGAACCTAATATGTAAACTTCTAAAACTTACACTGAGAATACAAGACCACTTCTTAATAGACGGTGATATACAATCAAACCCCGGCCCAAATTCTACTACAACCACATAGCCCCATACTCCAACTCCTGCTGACACACAGTTGCTCACTAGACCCCCTAACTCACTACTGATAGCCCATATCAATATTCAGAGCATAAATAATAAAGTTGCCCACCTACATGCTCTCATGGATGGACATTCATTTGACATCCTATGTCTGACTGAAACATGGCTCAAGCCAGCAACACAAGACAATGAAGTTATTCTGCCCAGATACAATATCTTGAGACTAGACCATAAAGCTAAGAAGGGTGGGGGAGTAGCTATTCTATATAAGTCTGGATTACAGGTGACCTCTATAGACTCTAAACCACCTCTAACTAGTAATGCGGAAATCCTTATTTCCAAGATTCAGCTTAATAAATATAAATCCATCTATATCAGCTGTGTTTATCTTCCCCAAGGCAATAACTCTAACACCCTAGAGGATAACCTTAGCTGGCTTTCCACTAACTATCCCCAAGAAGCCATAGTACTTGGTGACTTTAATATCAACTGGAGGAGCTGTACCTCTGAAGAGCCTACTACTCATATTAACCTATATGGTTTTACTCAAACCATTACATCCCCCACAAGGACCAATAAACTTAATAACAAGGAAAGCACCTTAGACTGGATTCTCATAAACAGTCACCACCAAACTTACACAGTAGGGACCCTCCCCAAAGATATAAGTGACCATTCACTTACCTTCATAATCAGATATAAGAGTGACATTCCAAGCTCAACCACCCATCGGACAATAAGGACTAACAAAAATTTTAACCCTGACATCTTTCAAAATTAACTTAAGGCATGTGATTGGTCACCTCTGAAACACCTACCTCTACAGGAAGCAGTAAAATACTTTAATACTACATTCTTAGCCATTTTAGACTTCATTGCAGCAACATGTACAATTAGAACTAGGATTAAACCTGCCCCATGGCTCTCAAAAGCAACCAAACAAAAAATCCTCCTTAGAAATAAAGTCTGGTCCAGTTGGTGTACTACTAAAAGCACTGCAGATCAATTAAAGTTTAGACAGCTAAGAAATTATACAAAAAAGCCATACTGTTAGATAAAAGAAACTTTTGCTTTCAACTCCAGCAAACCCACCAAAACAAACCACAAAAGTTCTGGTCAGGCTTTAATAAACTCTTATACCTAGGTCGTTCCATCACACCCACCCCACTAGGTTCTGATCACAATAGTCCCAAGAAAATAGCCAATACCTTTAACACTTTCTTCACAGAGACCATTCAATCTCTTGCCAATCAACTATCCTCTGACACCTCATCTTTGACTACCTCTATTTCTATCTCTCCCCCATCATTTCACTTTCAACCTGTTTCTACATCCCTTGTCTGCACCCTTATTCAAAAACTTAAACCAACCACCCTCTCTGCTGATCTACTACCTGCAGAATACCTGCAAAAAGCTGCAAAAGCCATAGCCTACCCCATTTCCATCCTGATTAATAGAGCTATTAGTGAAGGAACTATCCCATCAATCTGGAAAATTTCTCATATTATCCCCCTGCATAAAGGTGGTAACTCCAACGAATTTTACAGTCAGCTGCCTGTCAGGTGCCAGGATCCACCACATAACACATGCACTGAAGTCACTCCACAACAAGTACAAATACGACTCTGTCATTGTCCATGCTGGAGTGAATGACTTGAGACGTACCTCCCTGGACTACATGAAAAGAGATATGGAAGAGCTCTTGGATCATGTGACCCAGGCAGGTATGACCCTAGACCTGAGTAGCATCCTGCCTTCGCCCAGAATGATACCAATGCATGAGGACAAAATGATTGAATTCAACAATTGGCTAAGCTTCTGGTGTCATTCAAAGGGGATCCAGTATGTGTCTGCCTGGGAAGACATAATCGACAAACCATGATGCTTTGCCAGAGATGGTCTGCACCTGTCACCCCTGGGATTCAGGTTAGTGGCTAAAGCTCTTGCCACCCCTATAGTGCCTTTTTTAGGCAAGGTTCAAAGGATAAAACCACCACCGTAACAGATAGAAGCAGGCAAAATTTGAAGGTAATGCTACTCAATGTTAGAAGTCTAAACCTCAAAAGGCACTCTCTTGAGGCACTCCTAAAATGGAGAACATAGATATTTGTGCAGTAACTGAGACCTGGTTCAAGGCTCCAGAGAACACCCCTGCAATACCAGGCTAGAATTCTTACCACACTTTTCGTCCACAAAACCAGGACAGAAACACTAAAGGTGGAGGAGTGTCCATATTCACCAAGGATATTCACACCTCCAGGCTAGTTGCCCAACACAATGCATCTGAAATTCTCCAGGTGCAACTAACATTAGGTAAGACTACAATCCAAATTGTAGCTTGCTACAGATCCCCAACCATGCCCCAAGATTCTCACTACACCTTTCCAAACATACTGGAAAATATTAAGATACAACCAAACACCCTAATACTGGGTGATTTCAACTACCCTGCCATTAATTGGGAAAACTACTCAGGTACCAACTCCTTTTCCCAACGGTTCTTGGAATTCATAAATTCCAATGTCCTGGATCAACTAATCCATTGTCCCACCATGGGCTCCAATATCCTAGACCTGGTCATTACCAACATGGGAGATAGATGCTCCACACCAATGGTCACCCCCTCATTGGTCTGGTCTGACCATAAGCAAATCACCCTTGACATCCACATCCCACCCCCACCCCCCAGTAAGGAAACCTCCTTAAAAAAATTCTCCAAAGCCAACTTCAAGCTACTGAAGTCAGAAGTGACAAACTTCACAACACCCACGCAGATGGGATCTGGAAGTTCGACTGCAGAATCCTACACTAAGGCACTGTACGAGCACATCCACTGCATGACTCGTGCCATCCCAAATAGAACCAAGATGCTCTTCTCCAAAAAGGAAGCCAATCTGGTGGTCCCCTGCTATAAACAAACTATACAACAGAAGGAAGAAACTGTTGCAAAAAAGAGGAAAATCCCAGGATGCAAAAAACTCCCTCATCAGCCTCAGTAAGAAGCTGAGATCCCTCATAAAATCCTCAAAAGCTAGTTACGAAAATAAAATTGCCAAAGATTCCAAAGACAACCACAAGGCATTCTATAGTTATGTCAAGAATCTAAATGGCAATGCTCAGATCCGAGTTACAACAGAATGGCATTAAATATACTGATCCCAAGGATATTGCCAATATCCTGGCAGATCGATTTAGTGCCAACTTCACCCCACTCTCACCCCCTAAAGGGCCCATCTCAATACCAAAATATTGCCAAATTCCGATAATCACGACCACACAGGTAGATACCGCACTCTCCAAAGCTAAGAATACAGCATCCATGGGACCAGATGACATCCCAGGATGTGTACTACATGAACTACAAAATGAACTGGCACCTCACCTAAGTGTCATGTTTAATCATAGCCTCACCTCAGACTTTGTGCCCACTGAGTGGCGCACAACTACAGTTATCCCGCTCCACAAGGGAGGATCCACCTTGGATCCCGGGAACTACCATCCCATCAGTCTGACAAGCCTGATTTGCAAGGGCATGGAACGCATTATCATGGAACTTATAAACAAAGACATTGGCAACCTTCAAACACTGGACCCCATGCAGTTTGGGTTTGTGAAGGGCCGATCTTGTCTCCTGAATCTGATTGACTTCTTCAACTCAGTCTCCAGAGCTGTGGACGAGGGTAAGGCAGTCCACACAACCTATCTGGACTTCATCAATGCCTTTGACACCACCCTCCACTCTGCAATCATAGATAAACTTACTAAGCTGGGCATAAATCCCTACGTCACTCGATGGGTTGCTAACTGGCTTACTGACAGAACCCAGACAGTAAAAGTAGCCGACTCCAAATCCAGCTCCAGACAAGTGACAAGTGGAGTACCTCAGGGTTCAGTCCTGGGACCACTCTTGTTTGGCATCTACTTCTCTGAAGTACAGGCCAACACTAAGGGACTCTGGCTAACAAATTTTGCAGATGACTGCAAACTGGGAGCCATTATTGAATCCCCAAATGATGTGGATATTCTAGAAAAGGGCCTTACAGAAACAGATGTCTGGTGCCAGAGCCATGGGCTCAAGCTTAATGCAAAGAAATGTATAGTTATCCCCTTTGGAAAAAAGCATGTACCCATGAATTACCACATAGGTGGCAGGATACTAAACATCGAAAGTGTGATGAGAAACTTAGGGACACAGGTGGACAGTGGTCTCACTTTCGCCATAACAGTCAGGAAATCCTTCTATGTGGCACACCTCATCTCTAAGGCCTTTTCATCCAGAAAAAAGGAGGTCATTGTCCCACTGTACTCATCCCTCATTAGACCCATTATAGAGTATAATGCCCCATTTGGTATGTACCTCACAAGACATCTGCAACAGCTGGAAAGGCCACAGAAATACCTCACTAAAAGAATCACAGGCCTAAAGCAGATGCCATATACTGACCGTCTAAGAAAACTTCAGCTATACTCTGTGACATATCGTCTACTCAGAGGCGATCTCTGCTTAACATACAAGGTCATGTCAAACCCTGAGGTGTTGGACATGCTCCACTTAAAAAAATCCCAATCCCTCAGAGTCACACGCTCCAGGGATCTAAACCTTGTCATCACAACGAACAAAACATGCTGGAGGGATAGGTTCCTGACCCAGAGACTCCCCATACTCCGGAATAGACTGCCCATACATTTCAAGCAGAGTGCCTCATTGGCCCTCTTCAAAAAGAACCTTGATGATTGGATGGGAGATAGGAAATTCACCCCGGGGATCATGTCAGTCTCCCTGCTAGATAGGGTCCTGGAGAAGTAAATACTGTGGGAAGAAATGTCCAGGGAATTGTTATGGCTAGGCTTGCATAGGCCCTAGGGCCGATAGCCTAGTACCAACCTATGAACCTATGAACCTATAATTATCAAACTATAGACCTATAGCCATATTATCTCCACTGGCAAAAATCATTGAGAAATACATTCATAAACAACTGTTAAGCTACCTAATAGAAAACAACTTATTAGCTAACTGCCACCATGGCTTTAGGCCATTTCATAGCACCACCTCTGCCCTCTTATCCTTCTCTGACTGTATTAACAAAAATCGCAGTAATGACACTATCCTCAGCCCTCTTTACTGATCTCTCGAATCCCTTTTGATATGGTTAACCACCAGTTACTCATGAACATACTCAAAAAACTGTCACTAGATGCACTGGCTATACAATGGTTCCAATCCTACTTAAACAATAGACATCAGGCTGTACTATGGGAGAACAACTTATCTACCCACCTCCCAATTGGCCTTGGTGTCACTCAAGGTTCCATATTAGGCCCTCTCCTATTTTCTATTTTTATAAATGACGTACATTCTGTAATACCTCAAGCTACCTGTATCCAATAAGCAGATGATTCCACGTTAATATGCGCAGCCACTTCTCCATCAGACCTACAGACCCTAACCCAAAATGTGTTTAATACAGTTGAGAAATGGCTTCTACACTGATGCCTCATCTTGAACCCCAAAAAAACAAAACTGTTACTATTCACTCCCACCCGTAGGGTCTCCCCACTTAACTTTACTATTATATCAAGCAATGGTACTATCATATCTCCTGATCCTATTACAAAACTTCTTGGGGTACTAATTTATAACAACCTTAACTTTGGTTCCCATATTAATAGTACTATAAAAACAGTCAACAAAAAATTAGGATCCCACTATAGGCTCAAACCCTTTCTGACTCCACTAGCCTTCTCTATGCCTCCCCTATATATACTGAACTGTGTAAAAACAACCTGAACAAGCTGGCTATCTCCCACAATAATATTGCCAGATTTGCAACCCGGTCTGCTATCAGAACCCATCATTTTTACAATCTTGAACAACTAGGATGGCTAGAGTTGCCAAATCTACTACTATTTAACCAATGAACAGTTGCCCACAAGATCCTGTATCAACCTACTAATACACCAATACTTACCAACCTTATCACCCCCTACAATAACCTTAACACCTTATGCTCATCTAATAAACGACTTGTACAAATAGGTAAAACTAAAAATATGGCTAGAGACTCCTTGTTCGCTAATACCGTGGGTAAAACTTGGAACTCACTCCCCAGTGACCTAACCTCTCTTTCCTCAATAAAAAGAAGTTATGCCTTACTGTAGCGTTCCATCTGTGTTGCAAATCATTGTTCATTCATTACAGATAGGACCTTGGTTCCATCCTCGGAACCGATATGGCTGTTTCCTAGTTCGCGCAAGCCAAAAACTCTCAGCCAAGAACCTACCCACAATGCCCCTCTCCCATTTACTCAAGATCGAGTTTGCCCACCCTAGATAAAAGATGTAGTAATAGAAAAAATAGTAGGAGGCTCAGTCTGAGCAAATACCCTAACCAGGAGTTCCTAAAGTCCACAAGGAGTCCAGGCAGGGGGAAGGAGGGCGGGAAGTAATGAATGAATAAAGATCTACCAACACAGATGGAATGTTATGGTAAGACATAACTTCTTTATCTGATGTTGTAAATCTTTGTTTATTCATTACAGATAGGACCGAGTCTCCAGCTACTTCAGTCCTGGGTGGACCTACGGAAGGATATTATTGAGCACCATAGAACCAAAAGATGCTCGCCCCCTGGAGGCCAAATCCAATTTGTAATGAGATATAAAGGTATGAGGTCTCGCCCGAGTGGCTGCTGTGCATATATCATCCATAGAGGCTCTGGAATAAAAAGCTACAGAAGTAGCCATAGATCTGGTAGAATGAGCCTTTATTATGGAAGGTAAGGATAGCTTATTCTGTTGGTAGATAAAGGTAATGATGTTTCTAAGCCAAGAGGATAAAGTCACATTGGAAACATGTTTACCCAATCTGGGTCCTGCAAAGGCCATAAACAATTGGTCTGGTTTCCTAAAATATTTAGTCCTGTCCAAATAACAACGAAGCTGCTGGTGCACATCAAGGGTGTGCAAAAGGTACTCCCCTCTATTAGAATGCCTTGGGAAGAAAACCGGCAGGTCAACAGATTGGTTAATGGAAAATCCAGAAATGACCTTGAGCAAGAAAGAAGGGTCAGTACAAAGGGACAACCTATCCATGTGAAAGATCAAGTAAGGACTCTTGACAATCAAGGCCTGCAGGTCAGATACTCTTCTTGCTGAGGTGAGTGCTACTAGAAGTATGGTTTTCCATGACAAAAATTTCAAATCCCATGAATCAAGGGGCTTGAAGGGAGAACCTGTTAGAGACTGAAGCACCAGAGTCAAGTCCCAGGGTTCTAAGGGAGGCTTGACCAGAAGTTTAACATGTAATACTCCCTTCAAAAAGGTCTTGCATAGGCAGTGTGACATAATTAAAAAATTATCAAGACCATTATGAAAATTGGCGATAGCTGCTAAATGTACAGTGATCGTTGAAGCTGAGGCTCCTGCATGTAGAAGAGTAGTCAAGTATTGTAGGATCTTTTGAATAGGCATAGAGAAAGGGTCTAAGTTCTGGTCTTTGGCCTAAATAGAGAACCTAGTCCATTTACTAGAATAAACCTTTGTAGTGGAAGGTTTGTGTGAGGCCAGAAGAATTTCACAAACAGGATATGGGATGTCAGGCAGCCTGGCAATCATTGGAAGTGGAGGAACCAAGCTGTAAGCTTGAGACTGTGCAGGTTCAGATGAATCAGTCCCTGAGGGTGAGATAACAGGTCCTGGGAATGATCCAGGATCCACGGGTGGTGAATCAGATGAGGCCATAGAAATGGGAACTAGACTTGATATGGCCAGTAAGGAGCAATGAGGATCACTTTGCTTTTCAACCTCTGAGCTTTCTGGAGAAATTTTGGAATGAGGGGAAATGGGGGAAAGGCATACAGAAGACCCGGGGGCCAATCATGCAGTAGAGCATCCCTCAGTGGTTCCCCCTGAGGGGGGGATCAAGGCAAAATAGCTTCTGCATTTGTAGTTTAGAGGGGAAGCAAACAGGTCGCAGCAAGGCTTGGCTCAATGTTGGAAGATCCGATCTGCTATTACAGGGTTGAGGGACCACTCAAGAGACATCAGGATGTTCCTACTCAGATTGTCTGCAATAAGGTTGGAACTCCTGGGAATGTGTGTTGCTATAAGAAAGTGATTGGAAGCTATCGCCCAGTGCCAAATCCTCATGGCTTCCCAACACAGGGGGTAAGATTTGATTCTGCCTTGCTTGTTGATATACCAGACGACTGACATATTGTCTGACTGGATTGCAATGGTCCCCGAGGGTAGGGATGCATGGAACGCTTGCAACGCTAAGAGAACTGCCCTCAGTTCCAGGACATTTATGTGCAAGTTGGCCTCGATGGGGGTCCAGGTGCCTTGGACAGTCTCTCCCTGGAAATACTCCTCCCACCCTAACAGTGAAGCATCTGTGGTCACCATGGCCGTGGTTTGGGGAAGACAGAACGGTTGACACCAAAGATTCGTTTGTGGCTTCATCCACCATAGCATTTCTTCCTTGCAATGGTTTGTAAGGCGTATCGTGTGGTTGAGTGGGTGGGTTAACAATGACCATTGTGCAGAAAGGAGCCACTGCAGGATTCTCATGTGCAGTCTCGCCAGTGGTACTATCGTAATGGCAGCTGCCATGGAGCCCAAGATTTGCAGTACAAGACTTGCTGGTACATATGTGTGAGGTGGAAGGTATTGGATTCGGTGTCTTATTTTCAAAAGCCTGTGAGGGGGTAGAGAAGCTTGACAGGATTTTGTGTCAAAGACTGCTCCAATAAATTCCAGCATCTTTGTTGAGGACATCTGAGATATGTCTTTGTTGATTGCAATCCCCAAGCAGAGAGCGAGACCTTGAGTGTAAGAGAGGCTGCTGACTAGGAGATTCCTGGTCAGAGTGGTAGATAGGGGAAACACCTGGAATCCTTGTAGTCGAAGATGAGCTACCACAGCTGCCATACATTTGGTGAACACTCTGGGGGCTGTCGAGAGACCAAAAGGCAGTGCCCTAAACTGGTAGTGATTGGCTCCCAGCTGGAAGCAGAGAAACCTCTGGGAGTGGTGATCCATCTTTATGTGGTAGTACGCATCCTGGAGGTCTATAGAGCACATCCAATTGTCCCTCCCTAGGAAGGGAAGAATGGACTGTACTGTGACCATCCGGAATTTTTGAGGTTTGATAAATTTGTTCAGTAGGCTGAGATCCAGGATTGGTCTCCAGTCCTCTGTTGTTTTTGGCACTAAAAAGAACCTCGAGTAAAACCCAGATCCTCTCTGGTCTGGTGGGACTGGTTGGATGACTCTTTTTCTTAGCAGCTTTTCGATTTCTAGGGCTGCTAATTCCCTCTGACTGGGTGGTATATTGGGGATTTGTTTGACAGGTCTGGGAGTTAAATCGAATGGTATTTTGTAACCTCTGGATATTATTCTCTGCACTCAAGCATCGGTAGTAATAAGATGCTAGGCTGTTAGATGCAGAGAAAAATGACCCCCGACTGCTTCCAGAGGAAAGCAATTGGGATGCTCCTCAGGAGCGCTGGTAGGGTCTGCCGGAGTAGGAATCTCTGGTACCCTGGTTACGTGGACCCCCTCTACCCCAAAAGGGGCATCTTCCATAAGAGTTGCCCCCTCTCTCCTGGGGGGATTGTTCACCACAAGTGTCATGAAAGGATCCTTGGGATTTCTTGAGCCACATCTTTCCTCCCTTCTGGTTTCTGGAGTAGGACCTCTGGGGGTTGGAAAAGCATATGCCCACAGCAGACAAGGTCTTTTCATTTTTCTAACTACGTGCAAGTGTGTCTCGTACCTTGGGTCAAAAAAGATCAGATTTATCAACAGGTGCATCAAGGAAGGAAGATTTAAAGGGGTCTGTGAAGTCATACAACTGCATTCAAGCATTACGTCTCATGACAACACCAGATGCAGCAGCTCGAGCTGCCCCCTCAGTGGTGTGAGATATGAAATGCATCGAGGAGTTTGAGATGGATTCAAGGGTAGCTAGCTGCAAGACGACAGTGTCACACAGCTCATCAGGCAGTATGCCCACCAAAGAGGAAGACATTTCGGAAATTAGGTCTCTTTGGAGGCGAGTAAAGTGTGGCAGATAGTTCAGTGACCAAATGGAGAAGGTCGCTGAAGCATAGGTCCACTTCCCTAGTCTGCCCATGGTCCAGGATTCCCTGTTTGGAGGATGGACAGTGGAACTTTCTTCTGCCAGTTCCCTCTTGGTGGCCGTCGCCATGACCATAGAATCAACTGTCAACTGCTTGGACCAGTGGGGCTGGACTTCAGGTGTAGATAAAATTTTGTCTGGCCTCCGGGGGACAGGTTCTACATTATCCAGGGCCTTCCAGGCATGCTGCACAATTAGTTTAACAAGGTCATCTGTTGGTGGGTCACCCAGGAAGTAGATGGCCGGGTATGGAAGGCCTGCAGGAACACTGATTCCTCAGAAGAAGGGTTAGAGGACTTCCATTCCCCTCGCTGTTTGAGGACTTTGAGAATGTCTCCAAAAGAAATGCCATCTGGGGGAGAATGTGGGGACCCTTCCCCGTCACCACAATCAGTGTCTTCTGTGATAGATTCCTCCAGGGAATCAAGGTGCTTCTTCTTGCATTGTTTCTTCCGGGGTGGCTCTCCAGTGGGATCTTCTGAGGAGGACTCCGGAGAAGTGGTTCCCTTCAAAGGGGGTTCTTGTGACTCCCATGCCTGGGCACCTGAGATAGCGGGTTGGGAGAGGTGCATGCTAGAGGAGGTTTCTGATACTGATGTCATTGGTGTAGACTGTGAGCCTTCAGAATGAAGGACCCTTTCCATCACCTGTACAGCAGGCCCACATGAGGAGGGATGGGAGCCTGGAACCTGGAGGGGCAGCCTTGGAACTGGGGTCACACTCCTCCTCAAAGAGCCCACCTCCAGTTTAGGGGTTCCAAGAGAACTAGAAGCCATCAGACCCATGGACATAGATAGTGCCAGCGAGAAAATAGGTGCCAGACTAGGTACCAAGGTATGGATGGTCCAAGTACCACTCCAAGAAAGCTTCAGCTCTATTGGAGCCAATGCAGCAAGGGTGGTCGGTGCTGACAGGGGAAACACTGCTGTTGGAGCTGAGACAGTATGTACCGAAGCGAACATCGGTACTAAGATTAGGATGGATGCTGGAGGAGGATAAACAGGGGAAGATGTGGTAAAAGATTCCGAGCCAGGAGGGACGGAAGCTCTAGCTGGAATGGGCAATCCACTAGCTGCCAGAAGCTGATCCATAGCCTGCACTAGGTGTAGTTCAGAAAACCTCCTAGTGGATCGAAAGAAGGCTGCTGAAGGGGAATCAGGTATGTCTAGAAAGGGGCTAAACCTCTGCCCCAAAAAAGGGTCATAAGTTGGAGAATATCTTGTCCTTGGCAGGTATTCGAGTTTTGGAGCTGATGGAGCCAAAGAAACTGTTGGCACCATGGCTGGGGATGGTGCCAAGGCATATACAGTCATCAGAGCACATGGAGCTGAAGAAACTGTCAGCACCATGGTCGGGGATGGTGCCGAGGCATGTACAGTCATCGGAGCCGATGTGGGAACCAAGGACAGTACCAAAGTCAGTGGTGCCGTGGTTGGAACCGAAATAGGAGGGAATATCATGGTTGGCACCAAGGGAGAGGACACAGATCCTGGTGTCGAGGAGGTCTGTGCTGAGGGCATGGGTGAAGAGATGCAGGAACTGAGTGACTCTGTTTTTCCTTATGTTTTTTGGTCTTAGGAGGGGTGAGACCTCTGACCCAGCTATAGCCTCCGAGAAAGGTGTCTTGAGTAAACCTTTTAAAATAAGTTTATTCTTACATTCTGCTAGTGTTTAATTACTAAAACTACCACAAATGTCACAGTCAGTTTTAATATAATCCACGCCAAAACAGTAGACACAACAGACTTGTGTATCTGTGTTAGGCATCTTATGTCCACACTTGTTATACTGTTTAAATCCCAGCTTAGCTTTGTCTGACATGGTAAGGTAACAATGCTATCCTATAGAAAAAATAAGGGAGAAAATACCAGTGATGTTATTTTAAAGAATAACACTAGTAAAAAGGGAAGGCCTGTCAAAGATACCAAAAAAGGTAAAAAATAAAATTACCAAGGAAAAGGTTAGGAAATAGGCTTAGGTTATAGGCGACAGTGAGAAAAGGCTAACTTGACTAAAAGTTTAGTAATTCTGAAGAAAAACTTAGCTTTGAGAGAGATGTCTAACACAGCTGACTAGGAACGTGGTAAATGAGATCTGGAGTATCTAGGAGAGGGGCATTGAGGGTAGGTTCTTAGCTGAGAGTTTTTGGCTTGCGTGAGCTGGGAAACAGCTGTATTGGTTCCGAGGATGGAACCAAGTTCTGATCTGTAATGAATAAACAAAGATTTACAACATCAGATCACTATTTAAAAGCAGGGGTGTAGCTAGGATTTTCAAATTTGTACTCACAGCTCTCAAACTGCTACCCCCCCCCCCCCCACAGCCAAGCTACGGCCATTCTCGTAATTCACGGTTCACTCTTTTAGTGTCGATGAAGAGGCATTTGCTGTAATGCCTCTTCAGTAATATAATATAGATTCACTCAAACTAGATTAGTTGAAAATGAACCTGAAAGTCAGTTCTTTGAAAAATGCAGCATGGTAGTTGGGGTAGAGGATTCATGCTTTTGTTTTCTGTAACTAAGGTACAAGTTTTGAGGTTGAGTAAATTACTAATCACCTGCTACCCCTAACTAGGGTGTTTCACTCACACACACATCCCTACCTACCTCTTAGTGCAAGAAATATGGACAAAGCCTAAAATAAACAGGGACGGATATTAAATAATGCTCTCGTGAACCTAGAAAGTTGCTAGAATAACAGGATTTGTGCTAGTATGAATTTTTCTAAAGGACATGAAGTCTGAAACTCAAATGTCTGTCATTATTTAGTAACTTCAGCCTTCAATGATTTTCTAGAAAATCACAAAATGTATGAGGTACAGACAAAAAATATGGGGCAAAAATCTGGACATACTGCAAAATGTGGACAATTGAGAGGTATGCTACCTACCTCTTACACATAAACACACACACACACACGCACACACACACACACACACACACACACACACACACACACACACACACACACACACAAAATACCTCTCAACCTCTTAGAACAACAAACCCATAAATAAAACTGAGGCAAAGGCCCAAAAATAGGGACATTTTGTAAATATTGCTCTTATAAACTTAGAAAGATAAGCACAAACACCAATAAATATCTGCTAAACAAAGCAATGCAGTCTCACAATGAAACTAGACTTAGCATTAAAACTTCTCTGCCCTTGAAACTCACATTCATTGAAACAGCATTGAAACCCACATTTAAAGAAAATGTATCTCAGCATCTGGCCAGTGGTGGATAAAGATTACATTTGGGCTGTTTAAGTAGTAAAGCAGAATGGACCTGCAAATGAAATAGTTGCACCCCCCCAGGTCAAGTAGTGAACAGACCTGATGATTTAAATGTGGTAATGAAATTGTAAAGCAGAATGGACCTGCAAATCAAATAGTCGCAAACACAGTGCAAATTTAAAGCAGAACCGGCTGCAAATCAAATACTCAGACACTTCAGAACCTGCAAATTAAATACTTACACAGTCATAAGTGGACCTGGTGCCCTGCTGTATTCAATGAACTGAATAATTCACATGCAGAGTTTAAGTAATAAAGCAGAATGCAGTAATTGAATAAAATGCAGAGTTTAAGTAGTAAATCAGAACAGACCTGTAAATCAAATAGTTGCACGCACACGCACCCTCTCCCTGGCCTGAGTCAAGTAGTGAACCACTGAACGGAACTGATAATTCAAATGCGCGGTGCGCGGTAAATGAAACTAAAAAGCAGAACAGACCTGCAAATCAAATAGTCGCACACAGTACAAGCAGACCCTGCAAATCAAATACTCAGACACACTTCAATTCAAATATTTACAGTCACACACACAGTAGTAAGTGAGCCTGGTGCCCTCCTGCAGTCTGTCCATTAAAATCACCATTAAATCTCTTATCCAGTTTAGGTGAACCTAGCCATTAAAAGTGTAAATGTCCTTATACTTTAGAAAAGTAAAATCAATCCACATGTTGAGAACTTATAGAGCCCTTAAAAGATGAAACCAATGCAGTAACATATGTAAAAAGATCAAAAACTCACGCTAAGTGAACTCACTCAAGGCTGTCTGTTTACAATAGTAATATCAAAGCAACAGATCATAATCAAAGATAGCTGATTGGTTAAAATCTACTACAACAATTACGTATTGGATAAAAACTCACAATAAAGAATAAAATGCCATAATTAAAAACAGCCTACGGTGCGTAGAAGTAGAACCAAAATATCAAACAGCTTGCACATAAGCTCCTAAGCTGAAAGCTGATCTAAGCAACTAATTACTGCAAGCCATATAACAACAAAAAATATATTCACAAACTGTAACTTACACGGCTACATTTATAATTGTAAAAACTGCACCCAATCACAGATTAAAATACATAAATCTGACCAAAATTGGTTGGTAATGATAGCTCTAGAATACTGCAAAATGTTAAACACTCAAAAGCATATCCGGGCATAATAAACCTACCTTTGTAACATGAAAACTTAACCACCAGTACAGAAGCCATCATATTTGTAGACTGTATGCACTAAACTATGAATGCAGCCCTTCAATATAGTCACACGACATCTGCATAGGGGCCATTAAGCCTGAATACCCATAGACAGAGCAAATCCCTCCAAAAGTAAAGCACTAAAACAGTTCTGTCACCGGATTTAAGGTAGAATTACCCAATCAATTTCTGACATCTAAAAATACCGAAATGCATACAAATTTAATGCTCAAACAATAGATAACAACTGCCATGATCAGGCATTACGTTAGCATTGCTAAACAACTGGAAGCACAATAAGAGTAAATACAGCTGGCACTTGGCAACAATAAATATGCTTTAAAGGCAAGTGAAAGCAACCAAATATCAATGTCAACACTAATATAGAAAATAAAACCTGACAACACTATACATAAAACTAGATGGCACCCATAGTCTCTGCTGCTCTGCACTTACCTTTAGGATAGCTGCTGCACCTGACATCCCAGACACATGTTGCTGCTACACAAACATAAACACAAGCCAGTGATTCAGCAGTCGCACCGCTCAAGCCGAATTCCGACAGGCTGTTCATGATGCTGACGTCATCGTGTACATGATGACATCAGTGGAAATTGCCGTGGAAAATTTTTTTTAAAATGGCCGGGAAATAATTGGGAATAAAGGGGGCCAATCAGAATTTTTCATTAATTAAAAAAGCTACCCCAGCTACGCCCTCTTCTAAAGAACTTGTACTGAAATCAGTACAGTGCGTACGCCTCCCGACATCCCTGTTTAAAAGCAAACTGAAACCATACCTTAAATCACATTGGTTATGCCCTTGTGCTAATCCTAACTACCTCACTTATCTCTGGGTACTAATCACTATACCTCTATAAGCTAGTAACTTTTCTGTCAACTATAAAGAGAATGTGCTTTTATATATTAATCTAATGTTATTAGAGATATCTTTGTATGACTATCCATATATATGTACTATGATTCTGTAAGCAGAAATGTAAGGAAATGTAAAGAAATGCAAAAATCTGTAATGTACCTGCATCTGTAAAATGTCACATAATATAAATAATACTGTGCTTTATGGAGCTTTTCTCCCTGTGCCTCTACTGAAAATGGACATATATCCAGCTGAACTAGCCCGGTCAACAAATGTAAAATAAAAATAAATAAATAAATAAATAATATCAACAGTTCCAAACATAGTGAAAGTTCTAAATCATGAAGAAAATAAGGCTAAGATGACATATTTGCTCAGGTTAGAAGAAGCCTTTAGTTAAGGAGCACCATGGAAATCAAACCAGAAGTGGACAAAAGTCAGGTAAGCGCAAAAACTGCAAAAAACGTAGAAGAAAGAATGCAAAGAACAGGATCAGAAAAAAAAGAAAAATGAACGCTCATAGTTGGGAACATAGGAATGATACCAGGCATGTGATTACAGGGACTATCAGATGCCTAGCCATGTACACTTACAGGTAGATGCACTTACAATATCTTGAGACTCTTTATGGGCACTTAATAATGATAACCTCCTAAATCAAGCAGGGCTGTACCCATCTGATCATCAAGACTAACCTTAAAGGCAGACAAAAATAGTACTTTTCTTGACCTGTAATGGCAACTTATTCCATAGGCTGGGAATAAGCTGAATTTGGACCCTATCCCTTGAACACATCTTTTTTATTTGTTGGTGAAAATTTAGGTCCTAAGTATGTCTTTGTAGAGCCACTGGTTTTACAAAGAATTGGGAAGTCAAATAGGATTTGGTCTTTCATGGCTCAAAAAAGAGAGAAACAGATAACTTCAAAGTAGCCAGTAGGTCAGTAAGTATAAGGAAAGTTGTGCCAATCTGTTGGGATATTTGAAGGATTTAAGGTCTTTCATTTTTTGGCTAAAGATTGTTGTTTTTTTCATATGTTCATAGGTCCATAGGTAAGTGCTGTTTGCCCTTGTTTGCCATTTTAAGCCTAGCCACTTTCCCTTTTGAAATTAACCTAGCCCATTTACTGCTAGATTGGCCTTACCCAGCCATAGATAATAATTATATATCACATCTAGTGAGAAGATTATACCATAGATAATTTGAATGGACCCATGTGTAGAATAACACATTTAGGACCTGCCTGTGTTCATTAGTAGTGCAAGGAGGCAGTCTTATGTTACATTTTCTATTATCCATCCATAGATCCAGGTTGCACTTGAATATGGACAAGGATGAGCTTTGTTTGACATGGATATGAAGTCTGTTCTAGAAAAGTGGCATCCTCTGCGTGATATACCTGTCCCTCCAAACTGTTCTGCTGATATCACAGAAGAGGTTGAGGTCCCCTGGAGTGAGTATTTCTGATATCATTTGAGTTGGTGATGTATAGTATGTCCATCAGTATTGGAAGTATTTCCAGTACCAATATCAGTATTTCCAGTGGAAGATAGAAGTGACCTACGACTATGGTAGAAACAAAATGATTGAACGAGAGAGATTTATCCATACAAGTACACAGGTCTGTTGTGACTGCATCTGTTTGATGAAGATTATTACATATAACATACAAGGTGGGAACAGCTTTTTTGCTGAATACCATGTTGCACATTTTAGCATTTAGCTTGAGACCGTTTTTGGTACATCATGTATATATATATATATATATATATATATATATATATATATATATATATATATATATAAATATATATATATTTGCAATTGTTGGAGTGGACAACAGTATCCAGCTTGCAATAATCAGCAACACTGGTCGACTACATTTCAGGGATATTGGCTTGGATGTCTGCAAAATAAATGTCAAACATGAGATGGCCCAGCACTGATCTCTGTGGTACCTACTGGTTACAGTTTTATATTCAGAGGGGATACCAGCAACTTTCACTACTTAGGATCTGTTGGATTGCCAGTTTGCAATCTTGTAGACAGCACATGTTTACACTAAGACAAAGACTAAGACAGAAACGTTTATCATAAGTTTGTCTAAACTTTTCAATAATACCAACATGAGGAATAGTGTCAAAAGCAGGGGTGGCTCATGCAATTGGCCTGCAGCACTGCAGCCCTCCCACCTAGAAATAAAAGAAATACATAACGTGAAACATAAACTTTAAAACATTTTTTTTTTTTTAATGAGTACCAGAACTGCCGCGCATGCGCGGACACACACAGACTGCCCCGCAGATGCCCAGTAATCTGTGCGAACTCTGACTGCCTGAGTCAGCAGTCCTGATGCAGAGAAGGTATTTTCTGCCCCGCAGATGCCCAAGATGCCATGCGGTAGACAACCACACAGAAGAGTGGAACTCCGGACTGCTTGAGCTGCAGACAGGAGCAATCAGGAGAGAGGTAAGCAGGGATATGAGTGCAGGACCAATCAGGAGTGAGGTAAGTTGAGTTGAAAGCTCTTGCAGGGAAGCGTTACGCTTCGAGACAATGGAGTTGGACCTGTTTTATTGCTTCTGGACCCATTTACAGGTAATGGTGTTGGGTGTGTGTGTGTGTGTGTGTGTGTGTGTGTGTGTGTGTGTGTGTGTGTGTGTGTGTATACAATGCCCTTGTGAACACATAGTGGTGGGTAGAAATACTTTGGCTTGAACCCTGTACCTTGGATGCAGGTGGCAAGGACCTGAATTCCCTACCCACCACTATTTGTAAAAAATTGCAGATTTTTTCCTCATATTTGTTCTGTTCCTCATAAAATCTGTGGTTTCTGTATCTTCATATTTCCTTGCAAAGGTTTGTAGTGCAGTGGTGCACTGGTAGCATTGTTGCCTGACAGCTACAGGTTCTCTGGTTTGATTCTTGGCTGGGGTGCCTTCTGTGTGGAGTCTGCATGTCTTCCCATCCCTTACAAAGATGTGTCTGGAGTGTTTCTCCCTGCTCTGCTGAAATTTGGCTTTGTTTTGTTCCAAGTCAGACTAGTTTCCTGGTTAACACATGTTTAAAAATAACAGGCATTTGAATTTCAGACTTCATATTCTTCAGAAAATACATGGTAAAACAAAACCTTTTATTCTAGCAATTGTCTAAGTTTATAACTTGGATATTTGAAATTTGCCCATATTTTTGGGACTGTATTCCCCCATTATTGGCCTTGTCCAGGTATTTTGTGCTAAGGTTGAGAGCTATGGTGAGAACTAAATTCACTGAATATGTTTGGCAGCTGTTTTCCCACATTATTGGCTTTTTTCAGGTGTTTTTTGCTCAGAGGTTGACAGCTATGGTGAGAACTGAATTCACTAAATAGTAGCCATTTAAGTTTATCTTCCTCTGTTTCAGCTGATTTGGCATAGTGGTATGTTTCTCTGTCTGTTTTGCACAGGGTCCCCTGGGTTCAAGACATGGCAGTGAAATGTATGGTGGTAACACAGCATTTTGTTCTAGCAACTTTCCAACATTATACAAGCAATGTTTAAAATGTGTCCCTGGTTTTTGGCCCTTTGTCCCCCCCAATAAATTTTGGCTTTTTCCAGATATCTTGTGCTGCAAAGTTCAGAGATACAGCTGAGTGTCGAGTAGATTTTACAAGGAGTTGAGAGCTGCAGGGGAACAAAAGTTTAGTGCTGCTAGTAGAACCCACAGCCTTCTGCATCAAAAGCAAGTATACACTACCTGTTCTGCTTGCATTGTTAATAGCACAACAGGTAGTGTATACTTGCTTTTGATGCAGAAGGCTGTGCGTTCTACTCCCACAGTAGGTAGATGCATTGCTGATACTGTACTGTGTTGTAAAGGGGGTGGATGCTGCAGTCCTTTTTGGCAAAGATACCAATAACTATGAACCTGTTATCAGTTTGCTATCCATTCCCTATTGCGGTATTACTAGCTTATCATTTTTTAATGCATGCAACATAGGCAATTTATTCTTCAAGGGCAACAGGCACTTTATTTGTAGATGAAACAATGACATATAAAGTTGTTTGCTAGCAGCAACCTCTTTATTAGTTACAGATTTCTTTAATGTGGATTTTACTACTTCAGAGATTGTGCATATTTACTGATACTGGTGGACTATAGAAGGTTGAGTAGACATTTTATGATGGAAATGTTCTGAATTGGGCAGTATTATCACTGGTGCATGCATTTTGTTTAATTGTTTACTGGAAAAATGTTCAAAACAAATTTAAAATGCCCTCTAACAACTATACTGTATTGTACAAGGAATATAATGTAATACAGTCAGGAAGGTTTATCAAAGAGCATGCATATGTTTCATGTTCAAGGGGCCTATGATTTTGAAAACAGCCCAGAGTTAATCTTTATCTGCCACTGGCAAAATGTATTTTCTTTGAATGTGGGTTTCAGTGCTGTTTCAATGCATGTGAGTTTCAAGGGCAGAGAAGTTTTAATGCTAAGTCTATTTTCATTGTGAGACTGCATTGCTTTGTTTAACAGATATCTATTAGGGTTTGTGCTGTAAAATGCAAAATAAAACTTTCAAATGAAATCTAAATAATTGCAGAAGTAAAGCAGTATGCACATTACAGTGTTTATGGTAAATGGGGAAAAATAACCAAGGAATGGGATGTTGGAATGGCTGCAAGGGGGATGCTCCATTCGACCATGATTTTGTGAGGGGGGAGAGGGTAGCAAACTCAGACAGCCTAGGTTCAACTATACCTCTCAGTTGTCCATTTTTTGCAGAATGAATAGATATTTGCTTCTTATTTTTGGTTTGTTCCTCATGAAAGTTGTGGTTTTCTAGCAAATCATTTAGGAATTAAGTCACTAAATGACAGACATTGAGTTTCAGACGTCATAACCTTCAGAAAAATGCATGCTAATGCAAGACCTGTTATTCTATCAACTGTCTTAAGTTTATGCAAGAGCAATTTTTAGTAGTGTTTGTATGTTCCCCCCAATATATTTGGCCTTGTCCAGATTTCCTGCATTAAGAGGTTGACAGGTACGTGCAAATCGCTTTGTAGAATTAGGAATATCCAAACCTCTCAATTGTCCCCAATTTTGGCTCAAAATGTTGCTCTCCCCTAATAATCCCTCCTCAAAATGGCAATTTTGGAAGAAAATATGGAGGGTTTACAATTATATATAACTGTAATGATCAGAGTTATAGATACTTTTATTTCAGAAATGCATGTAGATGCTCTTATTTTGTTAGCTGCTCAAGTTAACAGTGTTAATATTAAAAAGGTGTCCCTTTTTTGACAGGTTTCCAGCTGTATTGCGTGGCAACTTTATATTTTTGCATCACATTTTTGGTCTGTTTTTCATAAAATTGTGGTTTTCTGACAAATTAGTGGCAAGTCATTAAAGATTGAAGTTAGAAAATAATGGCAGACATTTGAGTTTCAGATTTCATACCCTTCAGAAAATTCATACTAATGCAAGGGCTACTACTGTTCTATTATCTAAGTTAATAAGAGCAATATTTAAAAATTGTCCTTATATTTGGGCCTGTGTCCCACTTCTAGTTATATGTATGGCTTTGGCCAGATTTCTTGCTCTGAAGATGAGAGGTATGAGTGTCAGAGCCATCACCATCAGCCAGAGACATTTCAAATTGTGAAATACTTGTTGCACCCCACTCCCCAGTGTAGTGGCTCTGGATTTGTCCAAGGAAGGCAAGGAGCAGTTATGCAGTGTAAGTGTGCAGAGTATTCCCCCATCCAAGGTAGACCACAAGTACGACCGTGGCTTTTCATCTGTCCTTGATTTTGCAGAATGTTCTGGTTTTCTGTCAGATTTTTATACTGTTGATTTATGCTTATTATTCAGGAAATAGGTTCATAGGTTCATACTAGGCTATCTGCCCTAGGGTATTTACAAGCCTAGCCAGAGTGTGTGTGGCTTTCGCCACCCCTCGGAATGAGAATACTATGCCCATTTAGGGTTTAGTTTACTGTGCCTCTGTCTAGCAGTGACACAGAGATGAACCCCGGGGTAAACCTACGATCTCCCATCCACTCGTTAAGATTTCTCTTGAAGAGAGTCAGTGAGGGGCTTTGCCTAACATGGACTGGGATTCTGTTCCAGAGTGTAGGGAGCCTCTGGGTTATGAATCTGTCCCTCCAGCACATCCTATTTATTTCTGTGTTGAGGTTCAAATCTCTCGCTCTCGTGGCTCTGGTGGATTTGGATTTTCTGAGGTGGAGCATGTCCATTAATTCCGGATTGGACATGGCCTTGTACGTCAGGCATAAATCGCCTCTGAGTAGGCGGTATGCGAGTGAATAGCACTGGAGTTTCTTCAGCCGGGCAGCATATGACATATGTTTGAGACCCTTGATCCTCTTGTTGAGGTACTTTTGGGATCTTTCTAACTGCTGCAGGTGTTGGGTAAGGTACATCCCAAATGGGGCATTGTACTCAATCATGGGCCTGATAAGGGAAGAGTACAGGGGCACAATGACCTCTCTTGATCTAGATGTGAATCCTTTCATGATAAGGTGGGTAATATAGAAGGTCTTCCTAACCACCTTGGCGATGTGAGTGTCAAATGAGAGGTTACTGTCAACTTGAGTCCCTAGGTCCCTGATTACTTCTTCCGTACTTAATGGATTACCACCTATGTGGTAATTTGTGGGTACTTTGTTTTTCCCAAAGGGTATGACTATACATTTTTTGGCATTCAATGGCTCTGGCACCAGTTATCTGTTTCTATGAGGCCTTTCTGAAGGATGCTTGTGTCTACTGGAGTATCAATTATGGTGCCCAGCTTGCATTCATCTGCGAACTTTGTCAGCCACAATCCTCCTATGTTTGCTTGCACCTTGGAAAAATAAATGCCGAACAAGAGGGGTCCCAGGACCGAGCCCTGTAGGACACCGCTTGTGACTGGCTTAGAGTCTGACATGGCTCCAGCAATTCTGACCTTGTGGGTTCTGTCCTTGAGCCAGTTTGCAACCCATCTTATGACATATGGGTTTACATTTAAGCTGGTGAGTTTGTCTATGATGCCCGAGTGGGGTATTGTGTCAAAGGCTTTTGCAAGATCAAGGTAGGCTGTGTGAACTGCCTTACCCTCATCAATGGCCTTAGTGACTGTTTTTAAAAAGTCGACCAGGTTCAAAAGGCAGGATCTGCCCTTGACAAAGCTGAATTGGGTAGGATCCAGTGTCTGTAGGTCCCCAATGTCTTTGTTTATGAGTTCCATAATGATCCTCTCCATAGCTTTGCAGACCAGGCTCGTCAAGCTTATGGGGCGGTAATTTCCAGGGTCCATAGAAGCACATCCTTTGTGGAGTGGGACCACTGTTGCTGTACGCCATTCTATGGGTACGTATACTGTAGTAAGGCTAAGATTAAACAGCAGCCTTATGTGCGGGTTTAGTTCCTCTTGGAGTTCATGTAGCATGCAACCCGGGACACCGTCTGGTCCCATTGATGCTGTGTTTTTAGCTTTGGAGAGGGTGGCTCTCACCTGGGCATCTGGGATATCAGGGAGGCTACACTCTGCTGGGATAGATATTTCTCCTTTTGGGGTGGGGGGATTTGCACTGAACCTGTCTGCCAGTATGTTGGCAATGTCTGTGGGTTCAGTGTATTTTTTGTCATTTTGGACCAACTCTGAGCATATCTGGGAGTTTCCACCCAGGTTTCTAACATAACTAAAGAAGGCCTTGTAATTGTCTTTAGTGTCTTTTGTGATTTTTCTCTCAAAGTTGGCCTTGGATGATTTTATGAGTGATCGTAGTTTTTTGCTAGTACTGATCAGAGATGCCTTCCCTTTTGGGGATTTTGCTCTGTCATGTAGTAGCTTCCTCCTCCTGTTGTAAAGCTTGTTAATGGCTGGGGTCCACCGGACAGGATGCCTGCCTTTGGGGGAATGGGTCTTGGTTTTATTTAGGATTATATGATCCATGCATTCTTGAAGGTGTCCGTAGAAAGTGTTTATAAAGGATTCGGCGGTGTGGGCTGTGGTTTCCACTGGCCCACGGGCCTTGAAGGATACCACTTCAGTCTTAAGAAGTGTGAAGTCAGCTTTTGAGAAATTCTTCACTGTGGTCTTTTGTGCTGGGGGTGGGGGTGGGATGTGGATTTCCAGTGAGATTAATTTATGGTCTGATCTCACCAATGAGGGGTATACTTCCGGTGTGGAACATTGTGTCCCCATGTTTGTGATAATGAGGTGTAGTATATTATCTCCTCTTGTGGGAGTGGTGACTAGTTGTTCCATCGCATTTGAGTTTATGAATTCTAGGAACCTTTGGTCTAGGGTGTTGGAGCTTGAGTAATGCTCCCAGTCTATGTTTGGGTAGTTGAAGTCTCCCAATATGATGGTATTTGGAGAGACATTCATACTCTCCAGTGTCTTCAGGAAGGCTGAGTGGGGAGGGTGGTCTCTAGCATGCTACAAACTGTAGGGCAGTTTTGCCTATGGTTAGTTGCACATGGATGGTCTCCAATGCTTCGTACGCTGCCACTAACCTGGAGGTGTGGGTATCTTTCATGAATATGGATACTCCCCCTCCTTTTGTGGTTCGGTCCAAGTTTTGGGGCTGAAAAGCATGATATGAGGTATAACCTGGTAGTGCTGGGGTGCTCTCAGGAGCCTTGAACCAGGTTTCAGTCACTGCACAGACATCGATGTTCTCCATACTGAGGAGGGCTTCGAGAGCGTGCATCTTGAGGTTTAAACTTCTGGCGTTGAGCAGCATTACCCTTAGTTTTTTTCCACTTGTGTTTTCTAGGGAGGTGGGTTTGTCTTTTGAGCCTTGCCTAAAAAAGGCACTATGGGGTGGCAAGAGCCTTGGCCAATATCCGGAAGCCCAGGGGTGACAGGTGCAAGCCATCCCCTGCGAAGCAGCGTGGCTTGTCAAGCATGTCATCCCAAGCAGACAGACATTGGATCCCCTTAGAATGACACCAGTAATTGAGCCAATTGTTAAAGCTGATCATTTTGTCTTTGTACTGTGGCATCATTCTTGGTGAGGGTAAGATGCTGGTCAGGGTCATACCGGCCTGGGCTACATAATCAGAGAGCTCCTCTATGTCTCTTTTCATGTAGTCCAGGGAGGTACATCTCAGGTCATTCACACCGGCATGGACAATGACGGAGTCATATTTGTACTTGCTTTGGAGTGACCTGAGTACTTGTGTTATGTGGCGGATTCTAGCACCTGACAGGCAGCTTACTGTAACCTTTTCCTTGTTCTGTCTGGTGAGTGGGACATCAGTGTGTCTGACTATGGAGTCACCTATTACAAGTGTATCAGGCATGTTGTTTGGCCTTAAGGGCTGTGACTATTTGGCACACTGACTTTGTGAACTATGTGTTGCATGTGCTATGTTTTGAGGTAGTGGTTGCTTGGATGTCTGCTTTGGAGGCCTCTGTTGTTTTGGTAGATTTTTAATTAGAGCCTCCGAGTATGTTTTTGTGTGTTTATGTGTTTGGTTTGCAGTTGTGATAGGTCTATGTGAGACTGGGTTTGTGGTGTGTGTGGTTACCTTCTCCTCCTGACTGGTTTTGCCAGTACTGAGTCGAGAGAGCTCAGCCTCCAGTTTGGCTATATAGTTGCATCTCTCACATATATTTGTATTTGTTGGGAGGAGGATAGGGTTGTCTGTGTACATGAGGCAGTTGTAACATTGCCTCAGGATTCCCAGATTCACCAGCTGAACTGGAGAGGACAGCAGTAATTGACACTTCGACATGCTAGAATAGTGTAAGGGATTGCTGTGTAACTGAGTCAGAAGGGACCTATAGAGAAATGGGTACTCAAGGGGATTGTAGGTGGATGTAGTGCTTTCTTTTTGTTTAAGAGTGCTTTACCTGTGTAAAAATGCTTTAGGAGCAAGTGCTGGGCTTTTCAGATAGAGAATAGACTGTTTAGATTGAAAGTAGAGCAGTTTTAAGGGAAAAACTGAAGAGCACACTTAGCGGAGCCAGAAATAGTTTAAACTTCATTAACCAGCGCTGCCCGATGCTGCGTTATGTGCAACTTCGTGCTAAAGCGGGCTTTATAGCAGGGGGTTAGAAAAAGCTAGGAAATGGCCCAAAACGGTCAATAAACTACAAGTTGCTGGGCTGGAACCACTCCTTTAGGGACAAATAGGCTGCTCAGTGCTCTCCACTCCCACTGGTGAACAAAGAAGCTTCCTCCTATCCAAATAAGGATATGGACAACACAGGAACTATGCCACAGCCCAGAGATCAGCAAAATCTGAAGACTGGACTATTCTAGTTCAGTAAAGGCGGGAAAACAAGTATATTTTTTTGTTGTTTTTCACAAACAGATAAAAAATAGATACAGTAACAAACAGTAAATGCTTTAAATCGGCTAGCGCACTTGAGTGTGTAGCATACCAGTTAATTTAAGCAAAAAACAAACTTTTAAAGTGCAAAACAGTTTAGAAACAAACAGAAATACTGTAAATCAACTTGCAGAGCTAGTTTAGTAATAAAAATGTGCTTTTTAGTCAAGATACAGCAGTCGAAAATAGAAAGCCAGAAAAATACTTATAAATCAATGGAAAGTCACTCTTCCACTATCTGCTGCTTGTAGAACTCTGCAGGACACCACGAGGAGCTGTGCTGAGTCGTATACAAGCGCAACAGCAGGCTTTATAGCAGGGGGTTAGAATGAGCTAGGAAATGGCCCAAAATGGCCAATAAACTACAAGTTGCTGGGCTGGAACCACTCCTTTAGGGACAAATAGGCTGCTCAGTGCTCCACACTCCCACTGGTGAACAAAGAAGCTTCCTCCTATCCAAATAAGGATATGGACAACACAGGAACTATGACACAGCCCAGAGATCAGCAAAATCTGAAGACTGGACTATTCTAGTTCAGTAAAGGCGGGAAAACAGTCACACTGCCCTGTGGCTCTGTTTAAGTAGCAATGATTTAATGAGCATCAGGTAAGCTTGTCGGTGATTGTAAGATGCAAGTAAGCTTTAATAAGCATACTGTTAAAGAATTACCAGCACTGAAAGACTTTTCGTTGTTGCCATGCAGAGAATATTTACATAACTAGATAATGTATAAGCCTTGGGTATTGAAATGCATATGACAGTATTTGTAATAAAAGGACAGGATTACAGTATTTTCAGAAGCTCAATACATTTATTGGAGACTTGCAGTCATCTTTGCAGGCTTACCCGTAAACTAAACAGAATACCAATCTATCATGTGTGGTCCATAACTTGTGCAGGAATCCTTTAAGCAATTTATCTTGAGCTTGTTTCTTGTTTGCTGTTCATTTTTTACTTTGATCATGTCTTCCACATGAAACAAGTAGATAGTTGTGTCAGGCAGCAGGTCTTTTTTGGATAAGAAACATTTTTACAAGTGGAGATATCACAGAGATTGCTACTTTCAGCATGTTACTTGGTAATTTTATAAAGCTGAATATAAATTATAATTAGAATTGCAGTGCAAGGAGTAGTGGTTTGAGATGAGTGCTGCTTGTTTTTTTATACTTGATTTTGACTGGCATTCCAGTAATGTATTTAAAAAGTAATTTATTTTTTCAATCCTCACAACCTGTTTCCATCTGGATATTAAGTAAGTTGTCATGTAGCCAATGCATTGAAATATTATTTTCTTCTACACTTCATTTTGTCTTGATTGGACTCTCGTAATGACTGTTTGGCACCCAGGGCAGCGTATTTAATTAAAGTTCAAGTTGTTGTAGTTTTGAGCATAGCTCCACCCCGTTCGAGTTGGCCACACCCCTTCCCATTGGCCCCACCCAGTCAGCTGTCTTCTGCAGCTCTCCTTTAATTTGAAGTCACCAGCCGCCACTGGTCAAAAGCCTCAGACAGATCAAGATAAGCAGTGTGGACAGAGTGACCACTGTCCACTGCCTTTTTAACCTTAGATCAGTTAAGCTGCCTATGTCAGTATAATGAGTTCCGTTATGATACATCCCATTGTTTTGCATATATGACCGATAAGGCTGCTGGGCCTCTGATTACCTGGAACTGTAGAAAAGGCTTTCCTTCTGTAAAGAAGTTACAGTGATTGCTCTGCAAGCATCAGGGACAAACTCTGAGCATAGGCTGAACAGTTTAAGTAGAGGTTCTGATAGTGCTTAATTGGAGTTAAATGTGACAACCCTCTCAGCTGGGTCCATTTATATGGCATTGTTGGGAATTTTGTTTAGGTCTTCCACAAATTGAGGTAGATTTGCCCATGAGAAGTCACTAAGGATGGCCTCATTCATTAAAGGCATGGTACCATTATATCTCACAGAGAAGGTAACTGATTTGTAGTCAGATTTAATCGGGGATACTGAGATATATGGGGAATACAGGCTGGGGCTAGGTTACTAAGGACTAAGTCAAGGATATCAGAGACACAAACAGGTAGTTTTACAGTTTGCTCCAATGCATTGGTATTATCAACATCTAGAAAATGCTGAGCATATCTATTTCATGAGCTGTAAGTATTCTAATATGAGGGTGTTTGGTTTGATATTTAACCCCTCAAAGGCAATATGGTAATTTACAGGATCTATGAGAGACATTCATGGGTATCTGTTGCTAGCAATGAAGTAACAGTTTGATTTATTAAGGGTTGTTTGGATCTCCAGGAGATCCAAGTAAGGGTTGTGGGTAATGTGGTGTGAAATAATAGTGTTTGACAAATACCCCCCAACCTCCCACCCCCATCCCCACAGTTACCTGAGAGCCTGATGGCACAGTAGGCAGTAAACATTGGTATAGAGGGAGTGCTGTTATTGCATTGAAACCATGTCTCAATAACTGCACAAATATGAATGGGTCTGAGTTACAGGAGGGCCTCAAGTTCTGGCATCTTTCTGTTTAGACCCCTAGCATTGACTAGGGCCACTATGAGGTTGTCCATTTCTGAGTTTGAGTTTGTTATGTAGGAATATCCAGTAGGGAGACTCTGCCTAAAAAGGCAGTATGGGGGCAGCAAAGGCCATTTTGTGTTAGGGGTGTAATCATCCCAGGTGAAACAGGAAGCCTTATCTCCTATATCATCCTATGTCGACACATAGAAAGACACCCCATAGAAAGACACCAACTACTTAGCCAGTTGTTAAAGTCAATTATCTTGTCTTGGTATCTAGGCTTCATTCTTGGTGAAGGTAAGATACTACTCATGACTCATGTCCTGCCTCTAACACATTCATAATAAGTTCCATTATGTCTCTCTACATTTCTCTCTGCATGTCTTTCTGAATGTCACTCCTCAGATCATTCACTTCCAGATGGAGCACCACTAGGTTGTAGTCATATTTGTCTTTTTTAAGGAACCTTAGAGCCCTTGTGACAACATCAATCCTGACAATGGACAAACAGTTTACAGTCACCTTGTTATTGTCCAGTCTGGTGAATATGAAGTCTATATGCCTAACTAAAGAGTGACCTATGACCAAGACTTTTCCATGTGTTTAACCAGACATAGTGAGTCTTATGGGTTTAGGCCTGCTTTCCTGGTGATTCATGAGTGATCTGTGTGATAATGTCCTATCTGTTGAAGGCTGAGATCTTTCAGAGTATGTTCTTGGACATTCTGACAAATTTTTGTTTAGCGACACAACATAAGATATGAGTTTAGTGTTATGTTTTGATTGATATGGTATTGTGGATGTATGATGCTTTCAGATAATGGGCTGATGTGAGAGGTTCGCCTCAAAGTTTCTTAAATATTTGCATCTTATAGGTTAAAATCTTCTACAACAATTACGTATTGGATAAAAACTCACAATAAAGAATAAAATGCCATAATTAAAAACAGCCTACGGTGCGTAGAAGTAGAACCAAAATATCAAACAGCTTGCACATAAGCTCCTAAGCTGAAAGCTGATCTAAGCAACTAATTACTGCAAGCCATATAACAACAAAAAATATATTCACAAACTGTAACTTACGCGGCTACATTTATAATTGTAAAAACTGCACCCAATCACAGATTAAAATACATAAATCTGACCAAAATTGGTTGGTAATCATAGCTCTAGAATACTGCAAAATGTTAAACATTCAAAAGCATATCCGGGCATAATAAACCTACCTTTGTAACATGAAAACTTAACCACCAGTCCAGAAGCCATCATATTTGTAGACTGTATGCACTAAACCATGAATGCAGCCCTTCAATAAAGTTGCACGACATCTGCATAGGGGCCATTAAGCCTGATAACCATAGACAGAGCAAATCCCTCCAAAAGTAAAGCACTAAAACAGTTCTGTCACCGGATTTAAGGTAGAATTGACCAATCAATTTCTGACATCTAAAAATACCGAAATGCATACAAATTTAATGCTCAAACAATAGATAACAACTGCCGCGATCAGGCATTACGTTAGCATTGCTAAACAACTGGAAGCACAATAAGAGTAAATACAGCTGGCAAGTGGCAACAATAAATATGCTTTAAAGGCAAGTGAAAGCAACCAAATATCAATGTCAACACTAATACAGAAAATAAAACCTGACAACACTATACATAAAACTAGATGGCACCCATAGTCTCTGCTGCTCTGCACTTACCTTTAGGATAGCTGCTGCACCTGACATCCCAGACACATGTTGCTGCTACACAAACATAAACACAAGCCAGTGATTCAGCAGTCACACTCCTCAAGCCGAATTCCGACAGGCTGTTCATGATGCTGACATCATTGCGTACGTGATGACATCAGTGGAAATTGCCGTGGAAAATTTTTTTTAAAATGGCCGGGAAATAATTGGGAATAAAGGGGGCCAATCAGAATTTTTCATTAATTAAAAAAGCTACCCCAGCTACGCCCTCTTCTAAAGAACTTGTACTGAAATCAGTACAGTGCGTACGCCTCCCGACGTCCCTGTTTAAAAGCAAATTGAAACCATACCTTAAATCACATTGGTTATGCCCTTGTGCTAATCCTAACTACCTCACTTATCTCTGGGTACTAATCACTATACCTCTATAAGCTAGTAACTTTTCTGTCAACTATAAAGAGAATGTGCTTTTATATATTAATCTAATGTTATTAGAGATATCTTTGTATGACTATCCATATATATGTACTATGATTCTGTAAGCAAAAATGTAAGGAAATGTAAAGAAATGCAAAAATCTGTAATGTACATGCACCTGTAAAATGTCACATAATATAAATAATACTGTGCTTTATGGAGCTTTTCTCCTTGTGCCTCTACTGAAAATGGACATATATCCAGCTGAACTAGCCCGGTCAACAAATGTAAAATAAAAATAAATAAATAAATAAATAAATAAATAATATCAACAGTTCCAAACATAGTGAAAGTTCTAAATCAAGAAGAAAATAAGTCTAAGATGACATATTTGCTCAGGTTAGAAGAAGCCTTTAGTTAAGGAGCACCATGGAAATCAAACCAGAAGTGGACAAAAGTCAGGTAAGCGCAAAAACTGCAAAAAACGTAGAAGAAAAAATGCAAAGAACATGATCAGAAAAAAAAGAAAAATGAACGCTCATAGTTGGGAACATAGGAATGATACCAGGCATGTGATTACAGGGACTATCAGATGCCTAGCCATGTACACTTACAGGTAGATGCACTTACAATATCTTGAGACTCTTTATGGGCACTTAATAATGATAACCTCCTAAATCAAGCAGGGCTGTACCCATCTGATCATCAAGACTAACCTTAAAGGCAGACAAAAATAGTACTTTTCTTGACCTGTAATGGCAACTTATTCCATAGGCTGGGAATAAGCTGAATTTGGACCCTATCCCTTGAACACATCTTTTTTATTTGTTGGTGAAAATTTAGGTCCTAAGTATGTCTTTGTAGAGCCACTGGTTTTACAAAGAATTGGGAAGTCAAATAGGATTTGGTCTTTCATGGCTCAAAAAAGAGAGAAACAGATAACTTCAGAGTAGCCAGTAGGTCAGTGAGTATAAGGAAAGTTGTGCCAATCTGTTGGGATATTTGAAGGATTTAAGGTCTTTCATTTTTTGGCTAAAAATTGTTGTTTTTTTTCATATGTTCATAGGTCCATAGGTAAGTGCTGTTTGCCCTTGTTTGCCATTTTAAGCCTAGCCACTTTCCCTTTTGGTGCTTGAATTAACCTAGCCCATTTACTGTTAGATTGGCCTTACCCATCCATGGATAATAATTATATATCACATCTAGTGAGAAAATTATACCATAGATAATTTGAATGGACCCATGTGTAGAATAACGCATTAAGGACCTGCCTGTGTTCATTAGTAGTGCAAGGAGGCAGTCTTATGTTACATTTTCTATTATCCATCCATAGATCCAGGTTGCACTTGAATATGGACAAGGATGAGCTTTGTTTGACATGGATGTGAAGTCTGTTCTAGAAAAGTGGCATCCTCTGCGTGATATACCTGTCCCTCCAAACTGTTCTGCTGATGTCACAGAAGAGGTTGAGGTCCCCTGGAGTGAGTATTTCTGATATCATTTGAGTTGGTGATGTATAGTATGTCCATCAGTATTGGAAGTATTTCCAGTACCAATATCAGTATTTCCAGTGGAAGATAGAAGAGACCTACGACTATGGTAGAAACAAAATGATTGAACGAGAGAGATTTATCCATACAAGTACACAGGTCTGTTGTGACTGCATCTGTTTGATGAAGATTATTACATATAACATACAAGGTGGGAACAGCTTTTTTGCTGAATACCATGTTGCACATTTTAGCATTTAGCTTGAGACCATTTTTGGTACATCATGTATATATATTTATATATATATATATATATATATATATATATATATATCTGCAATTGTTGGAGCACTTTATTATCAGTGCATGAGTGGCAACAGTATCCAGCTTGCAATAATCAGCAACACTGGTCGACTACATTTCAGGGATATTGGCTTGGATGTCTGCAAAATAAATGTCAAACATGAGATGGCCCAGCACTGATCTCTGTGGTACCTACTGGTTACAGTTTTATATTCAGAGGGGATACCAGCAACTTTCACTACTTAGGATCTGTTGGATTGCCAGTTTGCAATCTTGTAGACAGCACATGTTTACACTAAGACAAAGACTAAGACAGAAACGTTTATAATAAGTTTGTCTAAACTTTTCAATAATACCAACATGAGGAATAGTGTCAAAAGCCTCGGACAGATCAAGATAAGCAGTGTGGACAGAGTGACCACTGTCCACTGCCTTTTTAACCTTAGATCAGGTAAGCTGCCTATGTCAGTATAATGAGTTCCGTTATGATACATCCCATTGTTTTGCATATATGACTGATAAGGCTGCTGGGCCTCTGATTACCTGGAACTGTAGAAAAGGCTTTCCTTCTGTAAAGAAGTTACAGTGATTGCTCTGCAAGCATCAGGGGCAAACTCTGAGCAGAGGCTGAACAGTTTAAGTAGAGGTTCTGATAGTGCTTAATTGGAGTTAAATGTGACAACCCTCTCAGCTGGGTCCATTTATATGGCATTGTTGGGAATTTTGTTTAGGTCTTCCTCAAGTTGAGGTAGATTTGCCCATGAGAAGTCACTAAGGATGGCCTCATTCATTAAAGGGATGGTACCATTGTATCTCACAGAGAAGGTAACTGATTTGTAGTCAGATTTAATCGGGGATACTGAGATATATGGGGAATACAGGCTGGGGTTAGGTTACTAAGGACTAAGTCAAGGATATCAGAGCCACTAACAGGTAGTTTTACAGTTTGCTCCAATGCATTGGTATTATCAAAATCTAGACAATGCTGAGCATATCTGTTTCATGAGCTGTAAGTATTATAATAAGAGGGTGTTTGGTTTGATATTTAACCCCTCAAAGGCAATATGGTAATTTACAGGATGTATGAGAGACATCCATGGGTATCTGTAGCTAGCAATGAAGTAACAGTTTGATTTATTAAGGGTTGTTTGGATCTCCAGGAGATCCAAGTAAGGGTTGTGGGTAATGTGGTGTGAAATAATAGTGTTTGACAAATACCCTCCCAACCTCCCACCCCCATCCCCACAGTTACCTGAGAGCCTGAAGGCACAATAGGCAGTAAACACTGGTATAGAGGGAGTGCTGTTATTGCATTGAAACCATGTCTCAATAACTACACAAATATGAATGGGTTTGAGTTACAGGAGGGCCTCAAGTTCTGGCATATTTCTGTTTAGACCCCTATTATTGACTAGGGCCACTATGAGGTTGTCCATTTCTGGGTTTGAGTTTGTTATGTAGGAATATCCAGTAGGGAGACTCTGCCTAAAAAGGCAGTATGGGGGCAGCAAAGGCCATTGTGTGTTAGGGGTGTAAATCATCCCAGGTGAAACAGGAAGCCTTATCTCCTATATCATCCTATGTCGACACATAGAAAGACACCCCATAGAAAGACACCAACTACTTAAGTCTATATGCCTAACTAAAGAGTGACCTATGACCAAGACCTTTCCATGTGTTTAACCAGACATAGTGAGTCTTATGGGTTTAGGCCTGCTTTCCTGGTGATTCATGAGTGATCTATGTGATATTGTCATGCCTGTTGAAGGCTGAGATCTTTCAGAGTATGTTCTTGGACATTCTGACAATTTTTTGTTTAGCAACACAACATAAGATATGAGTTTAGTGTTATGTTTTGATTGATATGGTATTGTGGATGTATGATGCTTTCAGATAATGGGCAGATGTGAGAGGTTCACCTCAAATTTTCTTAAATATTTTGCATCTTTCACAGATTCTACTATCAGTTGTTAGAAGAAGAATAGTCAGTAAGCATAGAGAATTGCTACATGGCCTTAGAACACCTAATGCAATCAGACTACCAAATTACTATAATAGACCGTGAAGATTTAAGGATGAAGTATTTAAGGTGATACTTTGAAGATAGGTTAGACCATGGTTAATCTAACAGTACTTATTGAAAAGATAGTATGAGGTTTGCCAAGAATGACAAATAGTCATAATTCACCTATTTGCTACTAGCTAGCTACTACTACTAGTGCTAATCTCACTGTAGCCACACTCATATAGGAATCACTATCCCTTTTGCTTCTTCCTCCACCAGAAGCAAGAGTGCATTGATCCCAATCTGCTTCCTGAGAAGCAGGGGGCAGGTTCTTTAGTGATTAGTAGTCTCATCTGAAATGTTACAGGGCTCTGTAGGCTTTTGACAACTTTCTTCTGGTAGATGCCCTGGATAGCACATTCATCAGCTTAGTACAAGAGAGGTACGTTGTACAATGGATAAACACTAGAACAATCAGGGAAGTCCCATAGACACTATCCAGTCATAAAAAGTCAAAAGTCAATGTAGCTGTGCTCCTTCACTTACCAGGAGCAACACAGTAGCGCTAATCTCAAGCTGGGTCATAAGAAGCAGTTTTTGGCTATCCAGTGATCATACTCTCTAGGAAGGCTAACAAAAATAGAGCCTCTCTGCTCCTTCTCCCACTAGAAGCAAAACAGAAGCCCTAATTCCAATCTGGTTCCTGAGAAGTCACTGTAGGCTACCACACTGACTGGTATTCTTGTCCACATATCTGTGATTTTAAATCTAAGATGGAAGAAAATGGATTAATATTCTAGGTATTACTGTATGCACTAACCAGTGGGAAGATATGAGAGAGACAGTAACTGAATGTACAGAGAACTAGTGGAACAATCACATGTGGATCAAGAGTTAATTCAAAAGTGACTCAGGCACTGCTCATTGTAGTAGCCTGCATACATGATGGTTTACAAAACTTATAGAAAAGGTAGGAGATACAGACAAATGTAGTTTTTTCAGGATAGAATTAGAAATAGTTTTGCATCTTGTTGCAGTTTGTGATACACTCATGGTTGAAGGTTTGTATACTGAAAGGCATAACTCTTTGTGAAGGTTGTTACAATGGAGACTGTGTAAACATTTCAACATATAGGTAGCTGAGAGGCACTGGAAACATGAACCACAAGAATTGCTGAAAATGAAGACGTAATGATCATGTGGAATCACCCAATACAAACAGCTAAGAAGTAGGAACAAGGAAGCCAGATACTGTAGTTCAAAAGAAAACGACAAAAGCAGCATTGGTTGTTAAAATGAAACGACACCAAGCACTATAGCATTAGATGGGCTGAAAGATGTAAAGTTATAAAATATCAAGACATATGAGCAAAACTAGAGCAATATGGAATAACGGCACACACATAGTACCTGTACTAGTAGTAGGAGCAACTGGGCTAATAAGAAAGAATTTTCAAACATATTTAAATAAGCTACCAATACAGGTAACCCCACATGAACTGCAGAAGGAGACAATTCTGTATACATTCCAGGTCATAAAATGGAAGATGTTATTTGTGGGTCACTTAGAGCAGGAAACATGCACCTTATTCTCAGTAGAGAAAGGGGGGAATTTATTTACGAATGGAGAATTTCTCTCAACACCTTGTGGATGGGGTTGTTTGGTTACTGACTGTTGGGTGGCAGTACAGGGCCACACTTTAAGTTTAAGCCTGGTTGTAGTAAAAGGGGTCTATGACTGTTTTATGCTTCTCGAAGAGGAAGATGGTCCTGGTAAGCACAACATCATGATTTTTAGGTTAGCATCAATTTACACACAATTGTTTACCAGTTGAGATGATACAACATGTAAATAAGATGATGCTGATGAAATTTTGTTACTTGGTTGGATCAAGAGGAAGGGGAACGTGCTAGGAAAGTAACTGGAATATTATTCCAATCTTCTCTCTCATTCAGACAGTGAAGAACTGTCCTCCATCTGGCAGACCAGAGGCATTATGTCTCCTCCTTGGAAGTTTGGAACATTTTTATATATAGTTCTTTGTTGTTGGGCAGGAGTTTGCCTGTAGTTAGGGTTTGCATTAAAGTTGGTATTTTGCTTTGGGAACAGGGGTTAATATATGTGTGGAGCAAACTGATAAAATGGCAACACAAGATTGAATAAAAGCATTTAGCAATATAGCAATTTGCACAGTTGAAAATGGCTTGGCCCTTGTGGCTATTATGCTGGATGGATACAAGAGGTGGTCAGCTGTCCCATAAAAGACTGATAGCTAAGATATACAAAAAATGTCAGCAAATCTCACAAGTTCATATTTTTTGGATGGGAATGTTTCTTCAAATACTTCTATATGCCTGGAAGACTGGCATGGATGTTTTCTGAAGTTACCTTGAGGTGTTAGAAATACAAGTAAGGAGCCACGGGATACTTGTTTCATATTTTCTGGGGCTGCCAAGATCTGGTCTTATTGAAAACTCCCTTACAGTGGATATTCAACACTATTTGGCCATAAATTACTGAACTCTCTCAGATGTTATTTTGTTCGGGGTAGATGCACAGTTGGAATTGTAAACTCATGATCATAATTTGTTAGCCTTGAATTTGAAAATATTGAAAAAAAAACACAAAGTTTTGGAAGAAGAGGGGTCCACTAAAGATAAATGATTTTTGGCCTATAAAAGGAGCAGTTCCTTTATAACATACCCAAAATAGGCCCATTTGGGATGTTACATATCATACTCTTCCAATACAAGCATAGTAGGGACTAATCAAAGGAACAATAAGAGGATAGTTAATTATGTGTGCATTCCTCATTTTTTAAAATTTCAATAATTTATAGTCCTAGACTACATGAATGATAAATATTTTTATGCTGCAAAATTTTTGTTTTATTTATTTATCCTTTTGTTGGCCAGGTTAGACGTATTGGGTTAGTGGTCTCTTTTCAGAGAAGACCTGAGGTGGTATTTATACTGCATAATAACACATAACTGACTTTTAACTTTGCATTCACAACCTTTGAGCACAAACAACCATCTTCCCTTGATGATCTGTTATTAAATGAAGGTCATTTCAGTTCACGTGAGATATCACCCTCCTGAAACCCCTGTAAGACTTAAGTTTTTAATTTCTGACTTCTAATAATAGTTTGATTTAACTCTTCCATCAAAGTTTGTTTTTTGTATGATGATTGTTAATTGTATTGCTGATGCTTATCTTCTGTTGGAATTTATTATTTTGTATTGTTAATAAACATATGTATAAAAATATATTCCACCAATGGGTATAGCAAACTAATGAATGTGCCAATAAAAGTGTGCAAAATGACTGGTTCAGGGGAAATTGTCAGAATGCTTTAGCTAGAGGAAATAAAAAACACCAAAAGCACCATGAACTTGCACAGATAGTAACTATAAACAATATAAAATTTATTCAGTGCTTGCAACCATTAATCAACAGACTTCTTCAGAATACTTTCACTTAATGGACATTGTATATTTAGGCTGATTTCAAAGTGACATGACATGACACAAACAGTCATAAAAAAGAACAGCAAGTGGCTAACTAGAAACAATCACTGCTGACAAAAATGGACCCAGTTCAAAACGACAAATCAGGAGGCATCCAGAAACACATAACACAGTGCACAATCTTGTTTCTAGTAGGATTGCGCAGTGCATTGTGCAGGAATGATTTAAAGACAACTGTTTTACTACAGTGGCAGGAAGACTATGACAAACAGTTTAACAAAAGTCTTGCTGGGTAACATTTCATGCACATATAGCAGCCGTGGGGGTGTGGCTAAATAAATTAGCCATACTTTCTCCCCTGGATCTACATACAAGGATCAAAACAGTGTGATGGGGCAATTTAAAGAAGAAAGAAGTGTAAAACAAAGGGACTAAACCAAAAGAAATACTACTTCTAGCAATGCCTTCAATGTCTAAAAACTCAGGTTAAGTGCTTTTATCTTTGACAGTAAAAAGAGACTTCATCAAAGCAAAACACTTAAAGTTCAACAAGTTTAAATAATCAAAAAAAATCATCATAGTGAAGAGGTAAAACATTAACAAGTAAAGTAAAGAATGTAAAATGCATATAATGATAATGCAAATGCTTACTTTATGGATTTTATCTTAAGAACACTCCCTAGTGAACAAAAGGTGTCTAACAATGATTACACCAGCCTAGTTATTTTAATTCCAACGAGGAGTTATAATCCCTAACTTTATATGTTTGATTTACATTTTCTAACACTGTAAACAGAAAATTCTTGAAGTTTCTATACACAGTGTTATATTTGCATGGAACATTGTTAGCATATTTGTTTTTACTTGCATAAACATGTTCATCAATCCTCATTTTTAACCACCCTTTGTTTTAGGAATGTTGAAATCTTCACAGCTTGAACACATTGCAGCATATATTACAAATATAATGTTTAGCTATTGGAGAAGTCATCTTGCAATAATTGGACACGAGTACTGGGCCCTCAAAAATATACCTACACATTAAACAATTTTCTCATCTGAACATACCTTTCTCCCCATAGTATAAAAAGACTCTAAAATACAAAGATCTGTCTAAAAAGATAGTATTAAGTTGTTGTTATTTTGATAAGTGAATGTCAGTTTGTCTCTCAACAACTTAAACAGGGTGTAATTTCCCATTGCAATTTCAAATTTTTACAAAGTGAATTTTTAATTAACTTGGCATCAGTGCTATTATTAAATACCATTTGACTGACTGTCCCCAAAAAGTATTTTATCAGTTGGATAGGAAAACAAGAAAAATGCTTCATGCTTATCAAATGGTGTATAAAAATCAGTGTATACCAAGATTATATATCTCTCTTTCTGAAGGAGGTATGGGCCTCCTCAAAACTGATTACATGTATAGATATGCAGGCATAGGACCACATGCATATCTGCTGACCTCTTAATATTCAAACATACTGAAAGTTTCAAAACTTGAGGACAAAAAGTCCAAGATGACTTTCCTGCTTAGTTTAGCAAAAGCAGAAGCATATTAGTGTCAAGTGGGAATGGAAACCAAGGTAGAAGTAGTCAAAAATCAGGCAGCATCTGAATGTGCCAAAAAACAAAAGAAAGAATATAAAGCGAAGCATCAGAGGACAATGCAAGAAATGCGGAAAAGGCATAAATATAGTTGCAAGTACAGAAAACTCCTGGAACAACCTCATGTAGATCAGGATCTGATGCAAGAATGGTTAAGGAGATGTGAATTTAAACTAAAAGATGAAAAGTTTATATTGATGGCCCAGGAATTGGAAACAGTCACACATGTTGTTACTAGGTGTGCTACACTAATGGCAGAGGGCCTGTACACTGAAAGGAATAATAATTTGGCAAGACTGTTACATCAGGGGATTATGCAAATATTACAATATTGAAGTAGCTGAGAAGCACCAGAAACATGAGCCGCAAAGCATTATAGAAAATGAAGTTTATATCACATGGGATCACCAATTAACAACAGCTAAAAAAATAGATGTGAGAAAACCAGATATAGCAGTCCATGAAAAGAAGACAAAAGTAGCTTTGATCATTAAAATTGCTACATCCAGTGATTACAATGTCTTACATACAAAGAGACACAAAGCCATAAAATACCAGAATTTGCAGGCAGCAATGAGAGAAATGTGGTACAAGGATATCCAAACAGTTCTAATAGTAGCTAATAGGAGCAATGGGTCTTAATAAAACAAATTTACAGTCATATTCAGATATGCTACAGATACAGGTAACTGCATATGAACTGCAGAAAGAGTCATTTCTGGGCACATTGTGGGTGCTGCGAAGAGCACTTTTGGCTAACATCAAAGAGTAAAACAATACTAATTTCATAAATTTTAATCATACTTTGACTTAGGAATGGGGTTCATTCTTGTCATGATATTAGAAACCCAAAAGACTTGGAGAAATTAAATCGCCAGATACTATTTGTAAAAACTGGATTTTGGCACACCTGTTCACTGATGTCAACTTTAATATCATGTAAATTAGGTTTACATCTGGTGCATCTTAAAACAATCACATCAATAATAATTGTATCTATAAAATGTTCACCATATCCCCTTCACAAAAACATGCCACTTATCTTTAAAGTCAGTGCCCTTTGAAATACGGTATGCAGACCTAAGCCACTGGTATTTTAGAGCCTTTTTATGTGAAGAAGGGGAAAATTGTCAACATGCAGATAATAATTCACAGATATAGATATGTTTGTGCTGATCACTTTCAATATTTTGTGTAAAGCAGAAAATTAAAAAAACAACCTCATTAACTTCAGTCTTCTGAATAACTTGACTGACACCGTACAGGAGCTCAAGAAAAGTAAATAAAATGTATTAAATGGAGTTAAGAGCTTTCATCCTTCCAGTAAAGACTTCACCAGAACTAATAATTACTATCGTCTCACATTTAAATACAAAATAAATTAATTAGCTAACCAATCATTGTGAACCAACTGTGAAAACATACATTTCTTAAAGGAACATTACACATCGTACATGCTTATTATAAAGCATAAAATATACTGTTACAATACAAGTCCTTCCCTGTCATGTGCTAAATCTAAAAGTATACAGTCCTCCCTTACTGGAAAGGTGAAAGCACTTAACTTCATTTAATACATTTTATTTACTCTTCTTAAGCTCCCGTCTGATGTCAGCCAAGTTATTTGATTTTTAGTTTTCATTTCTGGCTAAATCATGGTTGTTGGTTCTTAGTATATTAACACAATGTCCAGTCCCAATGGAGCAGAGACCATGTTTTTGCCTTTCTTGTCTTCTTTACCCTCTCTCATTGGAGATTTAAACATGAAGGTGAAGCTGCTTACATAGAAAATTACTGCCTCTTCTGGTGAGGTGAGCTCTGGGTGTGATAATAATGCAAGCACTTCTGGTTTTGGCAATAACAGTCACAGTCTTGATGGCATGACATGTGAGCAAGTTGTTGAACTTCATTATAATCTGAGACAATCTTCTGGGGCTAACAATTCCACCTATGCATCTATCATTAAAGGTGGCAGCATCAGTCAATAGAACAATGGTGGTTTGAGTGTGAAGCATGAGCAGATTGAGGATCATAATATTACAGTGGTTTATGGATGTAATTCCTCTGGCAATGGTGGTTTTGAAGCAACTGCACCAAAGAGTGGGGGAATGTTTGATTTGAATTCATGGTTGACTTGTCCATTTTTACTTTCTCACAACACAGAGACTGGTAATGATTATTCTAAGACATTTAATGCTTCTCTTTTAATATTTGAAAAAAGTTAATTAAATATAAGTGTTTACAAGTGGGCAATGCATATTTAAATGACTGTATCAAGTGTCATAAAGTACCTAAGGTACTAAGATTGTGGAAGTTTCCTAATGGGGTTTGTGAAGGTACTAATTATTATAGTGAATTAGTAAATATATTTGATGAGTGTGGATTCCATATTATGTGGCTGAATATCAAAGATAATGAATTTCTTATGGAAAACTTTACAATGAAATTTTAAAAATTTATTATAAATTAAAACAGAATTTGTTATTTACAGTATGCAGTGCTAAATACCACCAAGTATTCAACAAGGCTGATAAAGTGCTTTGTGACTTGAGGAACAGGAAAGCTAAGAAAAATGACAGAAGATGAAAGGAAATACAAGAATAATACAGCGTATCTGGCCCCCAAACCCCATAGGGGAACTTCATTGAATATTGAGCAAGGGATAGAACCTGATGATTTTATAGACAATCTTTTATTGAGAAAAAAAACACCTCCCCTACCCAGGAGATCCAAGAGGATAGCACTAAAACTCAAATGGTCTCCGGAGATTTTTTTTCATCAGGGGACTGAGTATGAGTGCCCTCAACAAGGAGGATAAAGGCAGAGGCAGGGGTTGGAAAAGGCATTAGATGCCCCTCAGATATCTACCCTGGATGAACATTTTAGCTCAGATGGGGATTGTGATAATGTAGTATTGAAATCCCATGGTTTTAAGATTTCTAGCTGTAGTAATTTAGTGATAGATGATAAGTAGTTTTATTTATTTGGTAAAGGTTTTACTTTTGTAACTGCATAGAGGTTGGACATTGGAGAAGTCCTCCTCGATTCGAAATGAGGCTGGCCTGTGTCCCCCTCACTGGTCCATGCTTTATTCTAAAGAGTATTTTTAATCCTACACTACAGCCTACATTGAGTCTGTTTGAAAGGATGTGTACTAAAGATGTCTGCAAATGGTACTCACACAACAAATATAAATTGAAAGGTAGTCAAATAGCCAGTCCAAAATAAAGACATTTTCAGTATCTACTGGAAAACCCAACACTTTATTCCACAAAGAAACAAATAACCTTCAGTTAGTACTTTTGTCTTATATAAAACAACTACCTTAGAGACGTCTTCAGAGGTTCTCTTAAGAGTTCACCATTTTTAAACATACAAACTTCAGTCACATGACTTATTAAAAATGACATCATCCATCATGTTTCATTCCTAAAAAAACTTACATAATATTTATAAAATCTATTATATCAAACCATTAATAAAAAAAAAACAATTGTACAAAAGTCATTTACAATGCTACCCTTAGTGTTTCAACCCTTTTCTCTTTAAATACGTTCTTCCCTGTTATTTAGTCCCGGTGGGAAACAAGCATTTAGTCTTACCTGACAGCAGTATTCTAGCCAGCCTCGTTCTTCTTCTATATGTATTGTATTAGAAACATTTGACAAGGCTTCCAGTACTAAAAACCTAAAATTAATTTTACAGTTTTTTTTGTTTATAGTGTTTACTCATAGCATTTTCTCATCACCCATTGGAATGGCATACTTATGCTCATATAGCCTTCTATTCAACTCATGAGTGGTTCTACCCACATAGAAGGATTTACATTCTAAACATGTTATGAGATAAACCACATTCTTAGATTTACAATTAAATACCCCTGGAATTCTGACTTTGCTCTTCCCCACTTCTATCTCACTTCCTTCTGTATATAAGAAGTTACACATATTGCAGTTGTAACATTTTATCATTCCACACTTATGCTCTATCTGTTTCATTTTATTAAATTTTCCTTGAAAAACATTTTTAAAACTTTTTGCTTTTTTTTGTACAAATATTGGACATACTCCTATTTTATTAACTGACTCACCATTACCTTTAAATAATCCCCAATTGTTCCTTATAATGTTTTTAATGGCTTGTGAGTCAACACTATTTTGTACTGCCATTGCCATTCTATAATTAAAACCATTTCTATTATCATCCTTAATGGTCACTATCCCATTCTTTCATCTACCTGATTTTGTACTATTCTTTTAACTTCTGGTTCTGGATACCCTCTTTTCTCTGTTTTCTTACCAAAGTGCTTTGCTTCTTCCAGAAAATCATTGTTATTTTTTGTTAAGTTACTTATCCTTTTAATTGTCCCTTTACTACATTGGTCTTATTCTTCTTCGGATGCATATTTGAGTAGTGTAGATATATGTTATTCTGAACTTCTTTTTTATAAATTTTGGAAGCTAGCTTGTTTTTTTTCTTTATAGATTGTTAGGTCCAAAAAATTAATTTCTCTATAATCATAATGATGGGTAAATTTTATGTATGAACATACATTATTAATATAGGTTCATAGGTAGGTACTAGGCTATTGGCCCTAGGGCCTATATAAGCCTAGCCAAAAAAGTACCCTGGCTTTTGCCACCCAGGAAAATTATTTTCCTGTGCCACTGTCAAGCAGAGCCACAGACGTGATCCCCGGGGTGAATTTCCTATTTCTCATCCAATCATCAAGATTTTTCTTGAAGAGTGCTAATGAGCAGCTTTGTTTGATATAGATAGGTACTTTGTTCCAGAGTATGGGAAGTCTCTGGGACAGGAATCTATCCCTCCAGCATGTTCTGTTTATTGTAGTGACAAGGTTTAGGTCCCTAGAGCGTGTAGCTCGGAGGGATTGGGATTTCTTTAAGTGAAGCATGTCCAACAGCTCTGGGCTTGACATAGCTTTGTATGTTAGGCAAAGATCGCCTCTGAGTAGGCGATATGCGATGGAGTAAAGCTGGATATTTTTGAGACGGTCTGCATAGGTCATCGGTTTGAGGCCAGTAATCCTCTTTGTGAGGTATTTCTGTGGCCTTTCCAGTTGTTGTAGATGTCTTGTGAGGTACATACCAAAAGGGGCATTGTACTCTATAATGGGTCTAATGAGTGATGAGTAGAGGGGAACAATGACCTCTTTTTTCCTGGATGAGAAACCTTTTGTGATGAGGTGTGCCATGTAGAAGGATTTCCTGACTACTGTGGTGACGTGATTATCAAAGGAGAGACTACTGTCCACATGTGTCCCAAGGTCTCTTATCACACTTTTGGTGTTAAGTTTACTACCGCCTATGTGGCAGTTCATGGGTACAGAGTTTTTACCAAAGGGGATGACAATGCACATTTTGGCACTGAGCTTGAGGTCATGGCTTTGACACCAGGCATCTGTCACAGTGAGGCCCTTTTGTAGGATGTCCACATCATTAGGAGTTACAATTATGGCTCCTAGTTTGCAGTCATCTGTAAACTTCATTAGCCAAAGACCTTCTGTGTTAGCCTGTACTTCAGAGAAGTAGATACCAAACAGAAGAGGACCCAGGACTGAACCATGTGGTACTCCACTTGTCACTGGTCTGAAGTTGGATTTGGTGTCTGCTACTTTCACAGTGTGGGTTCTGTCAGTGAACCAGTTGGCAACCCATCTTGTGACATAGGGATTTATATGTAATTTAGTGAGTTTATATATAATTCCAGAGTGGGGGATGGTGTCAAAAGCCTTGGCGAGATCTAGATAGGCTGTGTGAACCATCTTACCCTCGTCTACGGCTTTGGTGACTGCTTCAAAGAAGTCTGTCAGGTTTAGGAGACATGATCTGCCTTTTACAAACCTGAACTGGGTGTGGTCCAGTGTTTGGAGATTACCAATGTCTTTGTTTATAAGTTCCATGATGATACATTCCATGACCTTGCAGACCAGGCTCGTCAGGCTAATTGGGCAGTAGTTCCCGGGCTCAGTGGTGGATTCCTCTTTGTGGAGTGGGATAACCATCGCTGTGTGCCATTCAGTGGGCACAAAGCCTGAGCTGAGGCTATAATTGAACATGGTACTTAGGTGGGGTGCCAGTTTATTCTGTAGTCCATGTAGAACGCAGCCTGGGATGTTGTCAGGTCCCATGGATGCTGTGTTCTTGGCTTTGGAGAGTGTGGTTTTTACCTGTGCAGCCATGATTACAGTAACTTTGCATTTTTCTGGTATAGAGCCTTTAGGGAGTGAAAGGGGGGTAAAGTTAGCACTGACTCTATCTGCCAGGATGTTGGCAATATCAGTTAGTTCTGTATACTTAGTGCCATTGTGCTGTAACTCAGAGCAGATCTGAGTGTTGCCATTGAGATTCTTGACATAGCTATAGAATGCTTTGTGGTTGTCTTTAGAATCAGTGGTGATTTTGTTTTCGTAACTAGCTTTGGAGGATTTTATGAGGGATCTCAACTTCTTACTGAGGCTGACCAGGGAGTTCCTCCAATCATGGGATTTTACTCTTTTTTGCAACAGTTTCTTTCTTCTATTCTAGAGTTTGTTTATGGCAGGGGACCACCAGATTGGCTTTATTATTTTTGGAGGATAGCATCTTGGTTCTGTTAGGGATAGCATGATCCATGCACTTGTGTAAGTGCTTATAAAGTGCAACTGTGTAGGATTCAGCAGTCAAACCTCTATTATCCGTGTACATGGGTGTCATGAATTTGCCACTTCTGTCTTAAGAAACATGAAGTTGGCTTTGGAGAAATTTTTTATGGTAGTTTCCCAAATGGAGGGTGGGGGTGGGATGTGGATGTCTAGGATGATTAGTGTGAGGTCAGATCTGACCAACAAAGAGTTGGCCTTTGGTGTGGAACACCGGTCACCCATGTTGGTAATGACCAGGTCTAGGATATTGCTGCCCCTGGTGGGGGTGTAGATAAGTTGATCCAAGGCTTTGGAATTTATGAATTCCAGAAAACGTTGAGCAAAAGAGTTGGTACATGAGTAGTTTTCCCAGTTAATGATGGGGTAGTTGAAATCGCCCATTATTAGGGTGTTGGGTTGTACGCTAATATTTTCCAGTGTATTAAGAAATGAGGAGTGGAAATCCTGGGGCATGGTGGGGGATCTGTAGCAAGCTACAATTAGGATTGTGGTCTTGCCCAGAGTTAGTTGCACTTGATTAATCTCGGATGCATTATGCTGAGCAACTAGCCTGGAGGTGTGGATATCCTTAATGAATGTGGACACGCCTCTGCCTTTAGTGTTTCAGTCCAGGTTAGGTGGCTGAAAGGTGTGGTTTGAATTATAGCCTGGTAATGCAGGGGTGCTCTCTGGAGCCTTGATCCAGGTCTCTGACACTGCACAGATGCTGATGTTCTCCATTTTAAGGAGTGCTTGGAGTGAGTGCATTTTGAGGGTTAGACTTCTAGCATTAAGTAGCACTACCCTCAGACTTTACTTGCTTGTACCTGTTACTGTGGTGAATTTGTCATTTGAACCTTGCCTAAAAAAGGCACTATAGGGGTGGCAAGTGCCTTAGCCAGTATCTGGAATCCCAAGGGCGACAGGTGCAGGCCATCTCTGGCAAAGCATTGTGGTCTGTCGATCATGTCATCCCAGGCAGACAGATGCTGGATCCCCTTAGAATGACACCAGAAGCTTAGCCAATTGTTGAGGTCAATCATTTTGCCCTTGTACTGTGGTATCATTCTGGGTGATGGCAGGATGCTACTCAGGGCTAGTGTCATGCCTGTCTGGGCTACAAGACTGGAGAGTTCTTCCATGTCTCTTTTCATGTAGTCCAGGGAGGTATGTCTCAGGTCATTCACACCAACATGGACAATGACAGAGTCATATTTGTACTTGTTGTGGAGTGACCTGAGTGCATGGGTTATGTGACGGATCCTGGCACCCGACAGGCAACTGACAGTAACCTTCTCCTTGTTTAGCCTGGTGAGTGGGACATCAGTATGCCTGACTATAGAGTCACCTATTACTAGTGTGTTGGGTACATTGTTTTGCCTTATGAGCTGTGGTTGATTGGCACACTGAGTCTGTGGGCTATATGTCATTTAGGTTGTGTTGGGGGCTGGAGATTGCTTGCATTTCTGCTTTGGAGGTCTCTGTTGCTTGAGCAAATTATTATTCAGAGCCTCCGCGGATGTTTTTGTATTTCTATGTGTGGATTTTGGTGGTGTAGGTTTTGAGGGACTATGTCATGAGTGTGGTGTGGTGCAGGTGTTTACCTTCTCCTCTTGACTTTCTAGTCCAGTCTTGGCTGAAGAGAGCTTTGCTTCCAGTTTGGCTATATAAGTGCATCTCTCACATGTTGTAGTGTTGGGTGGTAGGAGGAGAGGGTTGTCTGTGTACATGAGGCAATTGCTGCATTGCCCCAAGATGCCCAGATTCATCAGATAGACAGGAGAAAACACCGGGAGCTGACCCTTAGACATGCCTGGATAGGTGCTTATTTATTAAGTACTAAAAGCTGTTTTCCTCTAGATAAGTGAGGAAAATTGAGTGCTGTAGTAATTAGCAGCTTATTTAGTGCCTACAACAAGTTCTGAACAAGTGCCAAACTGAAACAGATTTGACTGCTAAAACTAAAAAAACTGAATAGTTCTAAGGGAAAATTTGAAGAGCAGATTTTATCGTGCAGGGAATAGTTTAACCCTAAGTGGCGATGCATAAAATGTATTTTTTTTACAGTAGCAAATGAGCAAACTCATTTAAACAAATTAACCAATTGACCAATAAGAGCTAAAAACTGAGCCCCGTTCCAGCAGTCTTTGATCAGACAAGTTCTAACTACACACTACTGCCACTAGGGTGCAGGGGAACCTTCTCCAAAAAAGATGGCCTGGATTAGTTCTGAAGTTATACAAACAAAGCTTGATTCAGCAGGTCTGAATCTAGTCTATGCTACAGCAATCAATGTATACCGAGTTCAGTAAGAAATGGTTCACATAAGCAGGCACAATAAGCCTCTAAGCAGAAACTCCCAGCTCAGAAGGGCAGAATCTACCCTCTCCTCCCACAAGAGTGCAGACCACACCTTGTTAATGTAAAACAACTGGTCTGAGGCCTAAGAGCATAAACCAAAGGCTTAGAATAACAGTTACAATTTAATCAGGCTACTAACAAGCAGTAATAAATGCACCAGAATAAATGCAATTAAGTACTTTTACAAACAGGCAGCAAAAGCAAAATAAAGTAATAAAGCAGGAAAAACAGAAATACAGTAAAAGCAGATGAATAATGTATAAAATCTACCAGTTCTAATAGCTTTTCTCTCCAAACAAGAAACACATAATCAATAAAACGTACCAGTTTAATGATGTTCATGTTGAATCTACTCTCCATTACATTTGCTACTTCCCAACCATGCATGAATACATTTGCGTAGCTAAGGGCTAGTGCTGCACCCATAGCAACGCCATTTGTTTGTACATATATTTCTTCATCAAAGGACAGAAAATTATAACTTAAAACAATTTCAATCATTTCCATCAATAACCCTATAGTGTTAGTTGAAAACATCCTTGTTCTCAATGATTCTAGCCTCACTGTTTCCATCTCTTCATCATTTGGAATCATAGTACAAAGCAACTTAACATCTAAAGTCTCCAAAAGGTCAGTTTAATTTACAGTCATATCCTCTATTTTCTTAAGGAAATCAAAGCTGTATTTAATATACGGTGAATTGTTCACAACTACTTTTTGCAGGTGTTTATCAACAAACACTGAGAGGCCTTCAGTATTACTACTGGCATTTGCCACTATGGGTCTTAGTGGGGGTTCATTCAGATCTTTGTGGATCTTAGGTATCACAAAGATCTGATTGATCTTAGGGATGGTGTTCATCACATTTTTTCTTGTTTTGTCATCTATTCTTCCTGTTAGAAACCGCTCTTCTATACAGGAATCTATCATAGAATATCCTTTTTTGACTTTTTTCATCATCATTTTCTTATAATATTTTTATCTAGTAATAACTCACATTACAGCAAGAAGGAACCCAAGTAAACAAGTGTTATATTTAAAAGGGCTAAAGCTAAATGCAGAAAAGTTTAGTATTGCTTTGTTTGACAAGCTGCCTTATCCTTCAACATAATGTAATATCAATACATCTGTACAATAACAATGTAATTATTGATCTTGGAACATAAAGTCGAAAATTGTCTCCTCTCTGACCACCATGTAGCAACAGGAGTTAAAAATTATTCTACCTAGGACAACAAATTGCTAAAGTTACATTATTAATGTAAAATAAGTCATCGTACCACTGTATACTCCGCTAATCAGACCAGTCATTGAACATAATGCACCTCTGGGATGCACGTTGCTTGGTACAATAAACAACTGGAAATGCCATAAGGGTTCTTGACTAATAAGATTACTGATTTCAAGACCCTTAACTTTCAGCTAGGCTGGACACACTGTCACTGTACTTGGTAGCTCATAGGTTCCTGATGAGATATCTATATTTAACATTTTGTGCCACTGAAGAGCTTGTTTTCTTCATTCTGTTGCTTCTCTGAAAGTCAACCCCACTTATACTCAAATCAGGAAACTAAATCTCCACCAGAAAGTAAGCAACATAAACTGGAGGATGGGTTTATCACCCAGTGCCTACGAATCCTCTGGAAAAGGCTACCCTTAAACAATGTGACACACAAGCCTTAATAATTGGAAGGGTCCCCACAAATTCACTCCAGGATTTACTGGTCTCACCCTTCTTGAGAAGGGGACACAGCCTGAGTAGTGAGAATTGGTAAATCACAAGTCATCTATGATTAAATTGCTTTGTAACCCCTATTACCACTATGAAATGAGATATTGGGCTTGGTCGGCCATGTGGCATATATCGCTTTAATGCATCAGTTTTGGGAGTTGAAAAAATATAAAAGACGAGGGAGACAAACTTGTAGTCAGAGGCAAGTAAGAAGTATAGGTAGAAGGAATGACGAAAAGGGAAGAGATAAAGTGATAGTGGTGAAATAAAGGAATATCTGAACAAGTGGAAAAGATGGACAATAAAAGTAAGTGAAGTTCAAAGGTAAAGGAAGGCATGGTATAGAGAATTTTTATTTTAGACATGGAGATTTCTAGAAGAGTGGATAAACAGTGGTGAAAAAGGCAAGCAAAAATGTTTGAGAAAATGTATGAAAATGGTGGTTACTTTTTATGAAGCTTATCATCAGGAAAGTTACATGTAAAGGCACGAATGAAAGATAAGGTACAAGGTGAAAGGTTCTGCAATGCATGCAGAGTGGAAGAGATAATGGAGCATGTTTTTTTTAATGTAAGAAAGTTAAGGCATTTCGTGAAATATTCAAGGACCATTTTAGATAAGGTCATTAATATGGACATGATATTATATGGAAAACACAGGATGAAACAAGAGAGAGAAGTGAATAAGCTGGATAAATTATTACTTACAATATTTTTTGTGGAAATCACGATGTGAGAAATTATTATAGAAGCAGAAATATTGTAACAGGATGACCAGTAGGTCTGCTTTTAGTTACATGTGTCTGGTAACTCAGTCAAAGTTTTATTAATAGGTACCTTCTCAATGTGCCTTGAGACCAAATATAAACATGTAATTAAAGCACAGAGAAATGAAAGAGAAAAATCTGACTTTAACTCATAAATCAAAATAGTCCAGAATCATAGGTGAATATAAGGTTAACAGACCTTAAGGGCCATTTTAAGCCTAATAAATAATTCACTGTAAAAATTAAACCCTGTACCTTGTGTCTATGAGATGAAGACCTTAACCATTATGCTGAGCCACCCATAGACATCCCTTAAGAGCTGTTTTAAAGATGCAACTTTTGCGAAAATTCTAATTGCCCGGCTACAGAATTCCATAGAACAGGGTTAAAAATGCATCAAAGTGGTTGCCAGCTGTGTTAGTTTGAAACCTCAGAACCTCTAATACATCCATATCAGAAGTGTTGTTTTTTTTGTATGCATTTTCCCAGTTGTGCCTGTGGACCACCTAGTTTTCTTTATTCAGCCAGAGAGGTAGTCCATCCAGGGAACCATGAAAGGGAATTTACTCTACAACCACCATGTTTGTCTCAGTTTTCCATTCCAGAAAACTGACATCATTCCACAGACCAGAAAGTGTGGCTACCCTACCCAGACTGAAGAATCCCCAGGTTAAAAGCAGACCATAAGTGTGCCCAAGCTGCAGAACTGTCAGTGCTCACACACAATGACAGGGAGCTATTCTCTATACTGTTTGGACTGCATTCCCAAAGCTTCTGGCATGTGTGATTCTAAAATGAGAGTACACAGTATTAACCTCAGTGTGTGACACATGCAGGCTCTGTCCTCTGTCAACAGAATGGTGTACTCCTTGGTCTGTTCCTACACATATCATGCTCTGTCTTGCTGTTTGCATTTGGTCCAATCTCTGCTAGGGGGTGGTACAACCACAGGTCAGCTGACCTCCATGCCTCTCATATGAATAATATGGCCTCAGCCATGAACGTCCACCTCCCCACATTGGCTTCTGCAAAACCTGGGTTACTAACTAATCACAAGTCATATGGCTTATAGTCAGGGCTTTGTCCCTGTGTTCCACAGAAGCCCATTACAGAGAAGTGAAAGAAATGTGCTGGGGCAATGAAGCAGAAAATGTTTTTCAAATAACTGAGACTGTCATCATAGCATAGTATCAATGTTCTCTCTTGTACATGCCTGTGTTGTGACACGTGTTAACATGTTAAATGCTAAATGCATATGGCACAAATCTTTCTCTGGTAAGCCTAAGGTACATTGCATTAAAGTAATCCAAAGCAGTTTTAACAAACACAGGCATTACAAAAAAGACCTCCACAGGAGCAGCTCTTTTATGTTGATAAAGTTGCATAGATGACAATCCATTATTTTAACCAATGCAGAGACATGTCTTCCAAAGCCAAAAGTTATTTGACATTATAACATTATAACAAGAGTTTTAATTTGTTTAAAATGACATTTTGTTCTGTCATGTTAATTGATTCCTCTTCTAAACAAGTATTACGGAAACATATTAAATGATTGCAGCTATGTGAAAAAACAAAGATGACAAGTATACCTCTGAAAGCCTCTGAAAGAAACTCCAGTAGAAATCTCAGTCATTCTAGTATTCATATCACAGAATGCATGACAGAGATGAGGTGATCTCATTTAACTTAAGTCTACGTGCTGAAACATTTCTTTCTGATTACAGCATTTTGCCAGCTTTGCTGACAACCTTTTTACAGATAGAGCAGAATGCATATACCTTGTTACTGATACACAAAAAATGTCTAGCAGTATGGTGCAGAGTTTTTATTCTGTTTTATTATAAATGTGCACTGATCACAAGTGACTAATTTCAGTCTCAGCCTGGAAATAGAAATGTAATAAACATAGCTAGTCTAATGAAAATATATATCTGTAAAATACCATTATCAGCTAAAAAATGTAAAATTAAAGTGTATATGCAACTGTAATATGCATTATTTACAATAAATTAATTCATATTTCATGCAGAAAGTGAGATGCCTGTGTGTTAGTTACAGTTATGTGTTGTATAAGGTGGTATCATAGGATATATGAGTGGAGTAAAGGATATTAGAGATTGTGAGTAGTTGGAAGAAGCTATGTAAAGCAAAGGACTATGTGAGTGAGAAGAGTAAATCACTGCAATAGCATGTACCACATGAGGGACAGTATGAACGATATGATTAGGAGCAATAGAATGTACCACGAGGGACAGTATGAATGATACGATTAGGAGCAATAGCATGTACCACATGAGGGACAGTATGAATGATATGATTAGGAGCAATAGAATGTACCACATGAGGGACAGTATGAATGATATGATTAGGAGCAATAGAATGTAGCACGTGAGGGACAGTATGAATGATATGATTAGGAGCAATAGAATGTACCACATGAGGGACAGTATGAATGATACAATTAGGAACAATAGCATGTAGCACATGAGGGACAGTATGAACGATATGATTAGGAACAATAGCATGTACCACGAGGGACAGTATGAACGATATGATTAGGAACAATAGCATGTACCACGAGGGACAGTATGAACGATATGATTAGGAACAATAGCATGTACCACATGAGGGACAGTATGAATGATATGATTAGGAACAATAGCATGTACCACATGAGGGACAGTATGAATGATATGATTAGGAACAATAGCATGTACCACATGAGGGACAGTATGAATGATATGATTAGGAACAATAGCATGTACCACACGAGGGACAGTATGAATGATATGATTAGGAACAATAGCATGTACCACATGAGGGACAGTATGAATGATATGATTAGGAACAATAGAATGTACCACATGAGGGACAGTATGAATGATATGATTAGGAGCAATAGAATGTACCACATGAGGGACAGTATGAATGATATGATTAGGAACAATAGCATGTAGCACATGAGGGACAGTATGAATGATATGATTAGGAACAATAGCATGTACCACATGAGGGACAGTATGAATGATATGATTAGGAACAATAGCATGTACCACATGAGGGACAGTATGAATGATATGATTAGGAACAATAGCATGTACCACATGAGGGACAGTATGAATGATATGATTAGGAACAATAGCATGTACCACATGAGGGACAGTATGAATGATATGATTAGGAACAATAGCATGTACCACATGAGGGACAGTATGAATGATATGATTAGGAACAATAGCATGTACCACATGAGGGACAGTATGAATGATATGATTAGGAACAATAGCATGTACCACATGAGGGACAGTATGAACGATATGATTAGGAACAATAGCATGTACCACGAGGGACAGTATGAACGATATGATTAGGAACAATAGCATGTACCACATGAGGGACAGTATGAATGATATGATTAGGAACAATAGCATGTACCACATGAGGGACAGTATGAATGATATGATTAGGAACAATAGCATGTACCACATGAGGGACAGTATGAATGATATGATTAGGAACAATAGCATGTACCACATGAGGGACAGTATGAATGATATGATTAGGAACAATAGCATGTACCACATGAGGGACAGTATGAATGATATGATTAGGAACAATAGCATGTACCACATGAGGGACAGTATGAATGATATGATTAGGAACAATAGCATGTACCACATGAGGGACAGTATGAATGATATGATTAGGAACAATAGCATGTACCACATGAGGGACAGTATGAATGATATGATTCGGAACAATAGCATGTACCACATGAGGGACAGTATGAATGATATGATTAGGAACAATAACATGTACCACATGAGGGACAGTATGAATGATATGATTAGGAGCAATAGAATGTACCACATGAGGGACAGTATGAACGATATGATTAGGAACAATAGCATGTACCACATGAGGGACAGTATGAATGATATGATTAGGAACAATAGCATGTACCACATGAGGGACAGTATGAATGATATGATTAGGAACAATAGCATGTACCACATGAGGGACAGTATGAATGATATGATTAGGAGCAATAGCATGTAGCACATGAGGGACAGTATGAATGATATGATTAGGAACAATAGAATGTAGCACATGAGGGACAGTATGAATGATATGATTAGGAACAATAGCATGTACCACATGAGGGACAGTATGAATGATATGATTAGGAACAATAGCATGTACCACATGAGGGACAGTATGAATGATATGATTAGGAACAATAGCATGTAGCACATGAGGGACAGTATGAATGATATGATTAGGAACAATAGCATGTACCACATGAGGGACAGTATGAATGATATGATTAGGAACAATAGCATGTACCACGTGAGGGACAGTATGAATGATATGATTAGGAGCAATAGCATGTAGCACATGAGGGACAGTATGAATGATATGATTAGGAACAATAGCATGTAGCACATGAGGGACAGTATGAATGATATGATTAGGAACAATAGCATGTACCACATGAGGGACAGTATGAATGATATGATTAGGAACAATAGCATGTAGCACATGAGGGACAGTATGAATGATATGATTAGGAACAATAGCATGTACCACATGAGGGACAGTATGAATGATATGATTAGGAGCAATAGCATGTAGCACATGAGGGACAGTATGAATGATATGATTAGGAACAATAGCATGTACCACATGAGGGACAGTATGAATTATATGATTAGGAACAATAGCATGTAGCACATGAGGGACAGTATGAATGATATGATTAGGAACAATAGCATGTACCACATGAGGGACAGTATGAATGATATAATTAGGAACAATAGCGTGTACCACATGAGGGACAGTATGAACGATATGATTAGGAACAATAGCATGTAGCACATGAGGGACAGTATGAATGATATGATTAGGAACAATAGCATGTAGCACATGAGGGACAGTATGAATGATATGATTAGGAACAATAGCATGTAGCACATGAGGGACAGTATGAATGATATGATTAGGAACAATAGCATGTACCACATGAGGGACAGTATGAATGATATGATTAGGAACAATAGCATGTACCACATGAGGGACAATATGAATGATATGATTAGGAACAATAGCATGTACCACATGAGGGACAGTATGAATGATATGATTAGGAACAATAGCATGTACCACATGAGGGACAGTATGAATGATATGATTAGGAACAATAGCATGTACCACATGAGGGACAGTATGAATGATATGATTAGGAACAATAGCATGTACCACATGAGGGACAGTATGAATGATATGATTAGGAACAATAGCATGTACCACATGAGGGACAGTATGAACGATATGATTAGGAACAATAGCATGTACCACATGAGGGACAGTATGAACGATATGATTAGGAACAATAGCATGTAGCACATGAGGACAGTATGAATGATATGATTAGGAACAATAGCATGTACCACACGAGGGACAGTATGAATGATACGATTAGGAACAATAGAATGTACCACATGAGGGACAGTATGAATGATATGATTAGGAACAATAGCATGTACCACATGAGGGACAGTATGAATGATATGATTAGGAACAATAGCATGTACCACATGAGGGACAGTATGAATGATATGATTAGGAACAATAGCATGTACCACATGAGGGACAGTATGAATGATATGATTATGAACAATAGCATGTACCACATGAGGGACAGTATGAATGATATGATTAGGAACAATAGCATGTACCACATGAGGGACAGTATGAATGATATGATTAGGAACAATAGCATGTACCACATGAGGGACAGTATGAATGATATGATTAGGAACAATAGCATGTACCACATGAGGGACAGTATGAATGATATGATTAGGAACAATAGCATGTACCACATGAGGGACAGTATGAATGATATGATTAGGAACAATAGCATGTACCACATGAGGGACAGTATGAATGATATGATTAGGAACAATAGCATGTACCACATGAGGGACAGTATGAATGATATGATTAGGAACAATAGCATGTACCACATGAGGGACAGTATGAATGATATGATTAGGAACAATAGCATGTACCACATGAGGGACAGTATGAATGATATGATTAGGAACAATAGCATGTACCACATGAGGGACAGTATGAATGATATGATTAGGAACAATAGCATGTACCACATGAGGGACAGTATGAATGATATGATTAGGAACAATAGCATGTACCACATGAGGGACAGTATGAATGATATGATTAGGAACAATAGCATGTACCACATGAGGGACAGTATGAATGATATGATTAGGAACAATAGTATGTACCACATGAGGGACATTATGAATGATATGATTAGGAAGAATAGCATGTACCACATGAGGGACAGTATGAATGATATGATTAGGAACAATAGCATGTACCACATGAGGGACAGTATGAATGATATGATTAGGAACAATAGCATGTACCACATGAGGGACAGTATGAATGATATGATTAGGAACAATAGCATGTACCACATGAGGGACAGTATGAATGATATGATTAGGAACAATAGCATGTACCACATGAGGGACAGTATGAATGATATGATTAGGAACAATAGCATGTACCACATGAGGGACAGTATGAATGATATGATTAGGAACAATAGCATGTACCACATGAGGGACAGTATGAATGATATAATTAGGAGCAATAGAATGTACCACGTGAGGGACAGTATGAATGATATGATTAGGAACAATAGCATGTACCACATGAGGGACAGTATGAATGATATGATTAGGAACAATAGCATGTACCACATGAGGGACAGTATGAATGATATGATTAGGAACAATAGCATGTACCACATGAGGGACAGTATGAACGATATGATTAGGAACAATAGCATGTAGCACATGAGGGACAGTATGAATGATATGATTAGGAACAATAGAATGTACCACATGAGGGACAGTATGAATGATATGATTAGGAGCAATAGCATGTACCACATGAGGGACAGTATGAATGATATGATTAGGAACAATAGAATGTAGCACATGAGGGACAGTATGAATGATATGATTAGGAACAATAGCATGTACCACATGAGGGACAGTATGAATGATATGATTAGGAACAATAGCATGTACCACATGAGGGACAGTATGAATGATATGATTAGGAACAATAGAATGTAGCACATGAGGGACAGTATGAATGATATGATTAGGAACAATAGCATGTAGCACATGAGGGACAGTATGAATGATATGATTAGGAACAATAGCATGTACCACATGAGGGACAGTATGAATGATATGATTAGGAACAATAGAATGTAGCACATGAGGGACAGTATGAATGATATGATTAGGAACAATAGAATGTACCACATGAGGGACAGTATGAATGATATGATTAGGAACAATAGCATGTACCACATGAGGGACAGTATGAATGATATGATTAGGAACAATAGCATGTACCACATGAGGGACAGTATGAATGATATGATTAGGAACAATAGCATGTACCACATGAGGGACAGTATGAATGATATGATTAGGAACAATAGCATGTACCACATGAGGGACAGTATGAATGATATGATTAGGAACAATAGAATGTAGCACATGAGGGACAGTATGAATGATATGATTAGGAACAATAGCATGTACCACATGAGGGACAGTATGAATGATATGATTAGGAACAATAGAATGTAGCACATGAGGGACAGTATGAATGATATGATTAGGAACAATAGCATGTACCACATGAGGGACAGTATGAATGATATGATTAGGAACAATAGCATGTACCACATGAGGGACAGTATGAATGATATGATTAGGAACAATAGCATGTACCACATGAGGGACAGTATGAATGATATGATTAGGAACAATAGCATGTACCACATGAGGGACAGTATGAATGATATGATTAGGAACAATAGCATGTAGCACATGAGGGACAGTATGAATGATATGATTAGGAACAATAGCATGTACCACATGAGGGACAGTATGAATGATATGATTAGGAACAATAGCATGTACCACATGAGGGACAGTATGAATGATATGATTAGGAACAATAGAATGTACCACATGAGGGACAGTATGAATGATATGATTAGGAACAATAGAATGTACCACATGAGGGACAGTATGAATGATATGATTAGGAACAATAGCATGTACCACATGAGGGACAGTATGAATGATATGATTAGGAGCAATAGCATGTACCACATGAGGGACAGTATGAATGATATGATTAGGAACAATAGCATGTACCACATGAGGGACAGTATGAATGATATGATTAGGAACAATAGCATGTAGCACATGAGGGACAGTATGAATGATATGATTAGGAACAATAGCATGTACCACATGAGGGACAGTATGAATGATATGATTAGGAACAATAGAATGTAGCACATGAGGGACAGTATGAATGATATGATTAGGAGCAATAGCATGTAGCACATGAGGGACAGTATGAATGATATGATTAGGAACAATAGCATGTACCACATGAGGGACAGTATGAATGATATGATTAGGAACAATAGCATGTACCACATGAGGACAGTATGAATGATATGATTAGGAACAATAGAATGTAGCACATGAGGGACAGTATGAATGATATGATTAGGAACAATAGAATGTAGCACATGAGGGACAGTATGAATGATATGATTAGGAGCAATAGAATGTACCACATGAGGGACAGTATGAATGATATGATTAGGAGCAATAGAATGTAGCACATGAGGGACAGTATGAATGATATGATTAGGAGCAATAGAATGTACCACGAGGGACAGTATGAATGATACGATTAGGAACAATAGCATGTAGCACATGAGGGACAGTATGAACGATATGATTAGGAACAATAGCATGTACCACGAGGGACAGTATGAACGATATGATTAGGAACAATAGCATGTACCACATGAGGGACAGTATGAATGATATGATTAGGAACAATAGCATGTACCACATGAGGGACAGTATGAATGATATGATTAGGAACAATAGCATGTACCACATGAGGGACAGTATGAATGATATGATTAGGAACAATAGCATGTACCACATGAGGGACAGTATGAATGATATGATTAGGAACAATAGCATGTACCACATGAGGGACAGTATGAATGATATGATTAGGAACAATAGCATGTACCACATGAGGGACAGTATGAATGATATGATTAGGAGCAATAGAATGTAGCACATGAGGGACAGTATGAATGATATGATTAGGAGCAATAGAATGTAGCACATGAGGGACAGTATGAATGATATGATTAGGAACAATAGCATGTACCACATGAGGGACAGTATGAATGATATGATTAGGAACAATAGCATGTAGCACATGAGGGACAGTATGAATGATATGATTAGGAACAATAGCATGTACCACATGAGGGACAGTATGAATGATATGATTAGGAACAATAGCATGTACCACATGAGGGACAGTATGAATGATATGATTAGGAACAATAGCATGTACCACATGAGGGACAGTATGAATGATATGATTAGGAACAATAGCATGTACCACATGAGGGACAGTATGAATGATATGATTAGGAACAATAGCATGTACCACATGAGGGACAGTATGAACGATATGATTAGGAACAATAGCATGTACCACATGAGGGACAGTATGAATGATATGATTAGGAACAATAGAATGTACCACATGAGGGACAGTATGAATTATATGATTAGGAACAATAGCATGTACCACATGAGGGACAGTATGAATGATATGATTAGGAACAATAGCATGTACCACATGAGGGACAGTATGAATGATATGATTCGGAGCAATAGCATGTAGCACGTGAGGGACAGTATGAATGATATGATTAGGAACAATAGCATGTAGCACATGAGGGACAGTATGAATGATATGATTAGGAACAATAGAATGTAGCACGTGAGGGACAGTATGAATGATATGATTAGGAACAATAGAATGTAGCACATGAGGGACAGTATGAATGATATGATTAGGAGCAATAGCATGTAGCACATGAGGGACAGTATGAATGATATGATTAGGAGCAATAGAATGTACCACATGAGGGACAGTATGAATGATATGATTAGGAACAATAGCATGTAGCACATGAGGGACAGTATGAATGATATGATTAGGAACAATAGAATGTAGCACGTGAGGGACAGTATGAATGATATGATTAGGAGCAATAGAATGTACCACGAGGGACAGTATGAACGATATGATTAGGAGCAATAGAATGTACCACGAGGGACTGTATGAATGATACGATTAGGAGCAATAGAATGTAGCACATGAGGGACAGTATGAACGATATGATTAGGAGCAATAGAATGTACCACGAGGGACAGTATGAATGATATGATTAGGAACAATAGCATGTAGCACATGAGGGACAGTATGAATGATATGATTAGGAACAATAGCATGTACCACATGAGGGACAGTATGAACGATATGATTAGGAACAATAGCATGTACCACATGAGGGACAGTATGAATGATATGATTAGGAACAATAGCATGTACCACATGAGGGACAGTATGAATGATATGATTAGGAACAATAGCATGTACCACATGAGGGACAGTATGAATGATATGATTAGGAACAATAGCATGTACCACATGAGGGACAGTATGAATGATATGATTAGGAGCAATAGCATGTAGCACGTGAGGGACAGTATGAATGATATGATTAGGAACAATAGCATGTACCACATGAGGGACAGTATGAACGATATGATTAGGAGCAATAGAATGTACCACGAGGGACAGTATGAATGATACGATTAGGAGCAATAGAATGTAGCACATGAGGGACAGTATGAACGATATGATTAGGAGCAATAGAATGTACCACGAGGGACAGTATGAATGATACGATTAGGAACAATAGCATGTAGCACATGAGGGACAGTATGAATGATATGATTAGGAACAATAGCATGTACCACATGAGGGACAGTATGAATGATATGATTAGGAGCAATAGCATGTAGCACATGAGGGACAGTATGAATGATATGATTAGGAACAATAGCATGTACCACATGAGGGACAGTATGAATGATATGATTAGGAACAATAGCATGTACCACGAGGGACAGTATGAACGATATGATTAGGAACAATAGCATGTACCACATGAGGGACAGTATGAATGATATGATTAGGAACAATAGCATGTACCACATGAGGGACAGTATGAATGATATGATTAAGAACAATAGCATGTACCACATGAGGGACAGTATGAATGATATGATTAGGAGCAATAGCATGTAGCACGTGAGGGACAGTATGAATGATATGATTAGGAACAATAGCATGTACCACATGAGGGACAGTATGAATGATATGATTAGGAACAATAGCATGTACCACATGAGGGACAGTATGAATGATATGATTAGGAGCAATAGCATGTAGCACGTGAGGGACAGTATGAATGATATGATTAGGAGCAATAGCATGTAGCACATGAGGGACAGTATGAATGATATGATTAGGAACAATAGAATGTAGCACATGAAGGACAGTATGAATGATATGATTAGGAACAATAGCATGTACCACATGAGGGACAGTATGAATGATATGATTAGGATCAATAGCATGTAGCACATGAGGGACAGTATGAATGATATGATTAGGAGCAATAGCATGTACCACATGAGGGACAGTATGAATGATATGATTAGGAGCAATAGCATGTAGCACGTGAGGGACAGTATGAATGATATGATTCGGAGCAATAGCATGTACCACATGAGGGACAGTATGAATGATATGATTAGGAGCAATAGAATGTAGCACATGAGGGACAGTATGAATGATATGATTAGGAGCAATAGCATGTAGCACATGAGGGACAGTATGAATGATATGATTAGGAGCAATAGCATGTAGCACATGAGGGACAGTATGAATGATATGATTAGGAACAATAGCATGTAGCACATGAGGGACAGTATGAATGATATGATTAGGAACAATAGCATGTACCACATGAGGGACAGTATGAATGATATGATTTGGAGCAACAGAATGTAGCACATGAGGGACAGTATGAATGATATGATTAGGAACAATAGAATGTAGCACATGAGGGACAGTATGAATGATATGATTAGGAACAATAGCATGTAGCACATGAGGGACAGTATGAATGATATGATTAGGAACAATAGCATGTAGCACATGAGGGACAGTATGAATGATATGATTAGGAACAATAGAATGTAGCACATGAGGGACATTATGAATGATATGAATAGGAACAATAGCATGTACCACACGAGGGACAGTATGAATGATATGATTAGGAACAATAGAATGTACCACATGAGGGACAGTATGAATGATATGATTAGGAACAATAGCATGTACCACATGAGGGACAGTATGAATGATATGATTAGGAACAATAGCATGTACCACATGAGGGACAGTATGAATGATATGATTAGGAACAATAGCATGTACCACATGAGGGACAGTATGAATGATATGATTAGGAACAATAGCATGTACCACATGAGGGACAGTATGAATGATATGATTAGGAGCAATAGCATGTACCACATGAGGGACAGTATGAATGATATGATTAGGAACAATAGAATGTAGCACATGAGGGACAGTATGAATGATATGATTAGGAACAATAGAATGTACCACATGAGGGACAGTATGAATGATATGATTCGGAGCAATAGCATGTACCACATGAGGGACAGTATGAATGATATGATTAGGAACAATAGCATGTACCACATGAGGGACAGTATGAATGATATGATTAGGAGCAATAGCATGTACCACATGAGGGACAGTATGAATTATAAGATTAGGAACAATAGAATGTACAACATGAGGGACAGTATGAATGATATGATTAGGAGCAATAGCATGTACCACATGAGGGACTGTATGAATGATATGATTAGGAGCAATAGCATGTACCACATGAGGGACAGTATGAATGATATGATTAGGAACAATAGCATGTACCACATGAGGGACAGTATGAATGATATGATTAGGAACAATAGCATGTACCACATGAGGGACAGTATGAATGATATGATTAGGAACAATAGCATGTACCACATGAGGGACAGTATGAATGATATGATTAGGAACAATAGCATGTACCACATGAGGGACAGTATGAATGATATGATTAGGAACAATAGAATGTACCACATGAGGGACAGTATGAATGATATGATTAGGAACAATAGAATGTACCACATGAGGGACAGTATGAATTATATGATTAGGAGCAATAGCATGTACCACATGAGGGACAGTATGAACGATATGATGAGGAACAATAGAATGTAGCACGTGAGGGACAGTATGAATGATATGATTAGGAACAATAGCATGTACCACATGAGGGACAGTATGAACGATATGATTAGGAGCAATGATTAGGAACAATAGCATGTACCACATGAGGGACAGTATGAATGATATGATTAGGAACAACAGCATGTACCACACGAGGGACAGTATGAATGATATGATTAGGAACAATAGCATGTACCACATGAGGGACAGTATGAACGATATGATTAGGAACAATAGCATGTACTACATGAGGGACAGTATGAATGATATGATTAGGAACAATAGCATGTACCACATGAGGGACAGTATGAATGATATGATTAGGAACAATAGAATGCACCACATGAGGGACAGTATGAATGATATGATTAGGAACAATAGAATGTACCACATGCGGGACAGTATGAATTATATGATTAGGAGCAATAGCATGTACCACATGAGGGACAGTATGAATGATATGATTAGGAGCAATAGCATGTACCACATGAGGGACAGTATGAATGATATGATTAGGAACAATAGCATGTACCACATGAGGGACATTATGAATGATATGATTAGGAACAATAGCATGTACCACATGAGGGACAGTATGAATTATATGATTCGGAGCAATAGCATGTACCACATGAGGGACAGTATGAACGATATGATTAGGAACAATAGCATGTACCACATGAGGGACAGTATGAACGATATGATTAGGAACAATAGCATGTACCACATGAGGGACAGTATGAATGATATGATTAGGAACAATAGAATGTACCACATGAGGGACAGTATGAATGATATGATTAGGAACAATAGAATGTACCACATGAGGGACAGTATGAATTATATGATTAGGAGCAATAGCATGTACCACATGAGGGACAGTATGAATGATATGATTAGGAGCAATAGCATGTACCACATGAGGGACAGTATGAATTATATGATTCGGAGCAATAGCATGTAGCACATGAGGGACAGTATGAACGATATGATTAGGAACAATAGCATGTAGCACATGAGGGACAGTATGAATGATATGATTAGGAACAACAGAATGTAGCCCATGAGGGACAGTATGAATGATATGATTAGGAACAACAGAATGTAGCACATGAGGGACAGTATGAATTATATGATTAGGAGCAATAGCATGTAGCACATGAGGGACAGTATGAACGATATGATTAGGAGCAATAGAATGTACCACATGAGGGACAGTATGAATGATATGATTAGGAGCAATAGCATGTAGCACGTGAGGGACAGTATGAATGATATGATTAGGAACAATAGAATGTAGCACATGAGGGACAGTATGAATGATATGATTAGGAGCAATAGAATGTACCACATGAGGGACATTATGAATGATATGATTAGGAGCAATAGAATGTACCACATGAGGGACAGTATGAATGATATGATTAGGAGCAATAGAATGTAGCACATGAGGGACAGTATGAATGATATGATTAGGAACAATAGCATGTACCACACGAGGGACAGTATGAATGATATGATTAGGAACAATAGCATGTACCACATGAGGGACAGTATGAATGATATGATTAGGAGCAATAGAATGTAGCACGTGAGGGACAGTATGAATCATATGATTAGGAACAATAGAATGTAGCACATGAGGGACAGTATGAATGATATGATTAGGAACAATAGCATGTACCACATGAGGGACAGTATGAATGATATGATTAGGAACAACAGAATGTAGCACATGAGGGACAGTATGAATGATATGATTAGGAACAATAGCATGTACCACATGAGGGACAGTATGAATGATATGATTAGGAACAATAGCATGTACCACATGAGGGACAGTATGAATGATATGATTAGGAACAATAGCATGTACCACATGAGGGACAGTATGAATGATATGATTAGGAACAATAGCATGTACCACATGAGGGACAGTATGAATGATATGATTAGGAACAATAGCATGTACCACATGAGGGACAGTATGAATGATATGATTAGGAACAATAGAATGTAGCACATGAGGGACAGTATGAATGATATGATTAGGAGCAATAGCATGTACCACATGAGGGACAGTATGAATGATATGATTAGGAACAATAGAATGTAGCACATGAGGGACAGTATGAATGATATGATTAGGAACAATAGCATGTACCACATGAGGGACAGTATGAATGATATGATTAGGAGCAATAGCATGTACCACATGAGGGACAGTATGAATGATATGATTAGGAACAATAGCATGTACCACATGAGGGACAGTATGAACGATATGATTAGGAACAATAGCATGTACCACATGAGGGACAGTATGAATTATATGATTCGGAGCAATAGCATGTACCACATGAGGGACAGTATGAACGATATGATTAGGAACAATAGCATGTACCACATGAGGGACAGTATGAACGATATGATTAGGAACAATAGCATGTACCACATGAGGGACAGTATGAATGATATGATTAGGAACAATAGAATGTACCACATGAGGGACAGTATGAATGATATGATTAGGAACAATAGAATGTACCACATGAGGGACAGTATGAATTATATGATTAGGAGCAATAGCATGTACCACATGAGGGACAGTATGAATGATATGATTAGGAGCAATAGCATGTACCACATGAGGGACAGTATGAATTATATGATTCGGAGCAATAGCATGTAGCACATGAGGGACAGTATGAACGATATGATTAGGAACAATAGCATGTAGCACATGAGGGACAGTATGAATGATATGATTAGGAACAACAGAATGTAGCACATGAGGGACAGTATGAATGATATGATTAGGAACAACAGAATGTAGCACATGAGGGACAGTATGAATTATATGATTAGGAGCAATAGCATGTAGCACATGAGGGACAGTATGAACGATATGATTAGGAGCAATAGAATGTACCACATGAGGGACAGTATGAATGATATGATTAGGAGCAATAGCATGTAGCACGTGAGGGACAGTATGAATGATATGATTAGGAACAATAGAATGTAGCACATGAGGGACAGTATGAATGATATGATTAGGAGCAAGAGAATGTTCCACATGAGGGACAGTATGAATGATATGATTAGGAGCAATAGAATGTACCACATGAGGGACAGTATGAATGATATGATTAGGAGCAATAGAATGTAGCACATGAGGGACAGTATGAATGATATGATTAGGAACAATAGCATGTACCACATGAGGGACAGTATGAATGATATGATTAGGAACAATAGCATGTACCACATGAGGGACAGTATGAATGATATGATTAGGAGCAATAGAATGTAGCACATGAGGGACAGTATGAATGATATGATTAGGAGCAATAGCATGTAGCACATGAAGGACAGTATGAATGATATGATTAGGAGCAATAGCATGTAGCACATGAGGGACAGTATGAATGATATGATTAGGAACAATAGAATGTAGCACATGAGGGACAGTATGAATGATATGATTAGGAGCAATAGAATGTACCACATGTGGGACAGTATGAATGATATGATTAGGAGCAATAGAATGTACCACATGAGGGACAGTATGAATGATATGATTAGGAGCAATAGAATGTAGCACATGAGGGACAGTATGAATGATATGATTAGGAACAACAGCATGTACCACACGAGGGACAGTATGAATGATATGATTAGGAACAATAGCATGTACCACATGAGGGACAGTATGAATGATATGATTAGGAGCAATAGAATGTAGCACGTGAGGGACAGTATGAATGATATGATTAGGAATAATAGAATGTAGCACATGAGGGACAGTATGAACGATATGATTAGGAGCAATAGCATGTACCACATGAGGGACAGTATGAATGATATGATTAGGAACAACAGAATGTAGCACATGAGGGATAGTATGAATGATATGATTAGGAACAATAGCATGTACCACACGAGGGACAGTATGAATGATATGATTAGGAACAATAGCATGTACCACATGAGGGACAGTATGAATGATATGATTAGGAACAATAGCATGTACCACATGAGGGACAGTATGAATGATATGATTAGGAACAATAGCATGTACCACATGAGGGACAGTATGAATGATATGATTAGGAACAATAGCATGTACCACATGAGGGACAGTATGAATGATATGATTAGGAACAATAGAATGTAGCACATGAGGGACAGTATGAATGATATGATTAGGAGCAATAGCATGTACCACATGAGGGACAGTATGAATGATATGATTAGGAACAACAGAATGTAGCACATGAGGGACAGTATGAATGATATGATTAGGAACAATAGCATGTACCACATGAGGGACAGTATGAATGATATGATTAGGAGCAATAGCATGTACCACATGAGGGACAGTATGAATGATATGATTAGGAGCAATAGAATGTAGCACGTGAGGGACAGTATGAATGATATGATTAGGAACAATAGCATGTACCACATGAGGGACAGTATGAATGATATGATTAGGAGCAATAGCATGTACCACATGAGGGACAGTATGAATGATATGATTAGGAACAACAGAATGTAGCATATGAAGGACAGTATGGATGATATGATTAGGAACAATAGAATGTAGCACATGAGGGACAGTATGAATGATATGATTAGGAACAATAGCATGTACCTCATGAGGGACAGTATGAATGATATGATTAGGAACAATAGCATGTACCACATGAGGGACAGTATGAATGATATGATTAGGAACAATAGCATGTACCACATGAGGGACAGTATGAATTATATGATTCGGAGCAATAGCATGTACCACATGAGGGACAGTATGAATGATATGATTAGGAACAACAGAATGTAGCACATGAGGGACAGTATGAATGATATGATTAGGAACAATAGCATGTACCACATGAGGGACAGAATGAATGATATGATTAGGAACAATAGCATGTACCACATGAGGGACATTATGAATGATATGATTAGGAACAATAGAATGTAGCACATGAGGGACAGTATGAATAATATGATTAGGAACAATAGCATGTACCACATGAGGGACAGTATGAATGATATGATTAGGAACAATAGCATGTACCACATGAGGGACAGTATGAATGATATGATTAGGAACAATAGAATGTAGCACATGAGGGACAGTATGAATGATATGATTAGGAACAATAGAATGTAGCACATGAGGGACAGTATGAATAGTATGATTAGGAACAACAGAATGTAGCATATGAGGGACAGTATGAATGATATGATTAGGAGCAATAGAATGTACCACATGAGGGACAGTATGAATGATATGATTAGGAACAATAGAATGTAGCACATGAGGGACAGTATGAATGATATGATTAGGAACAATAGAATGTAGCACATGAGGGACAGTATGAATGATATGATTAGGAACAACAGAATGTAGCATATGAGGGACAGTATGAATGATATGATTAGGAGCAATAGAATGTACCACATGAGGGACAGTATGAATGATATGATTAGGAACAATAGAATGTAGCACATGAGGGACAGTATGAATGATATGATTAGGAGCAATAGAATGTAGCACATGAGGGACAGTATGAATGATATGATTAGGAGCAATAGCATGTAGCACATGAGGGACAGTATGAATGATATGTTTAGGAGCAATAGCATGTAGCACATGAGGGACAGTATGAATGATATGATTAGGAACAATAGAATGTAGCACATGAGGGACAGTATGAATGATATGATTAGGAGCAATAGAATGTACCACATGAGGGACAGTATGAATGATATGATTAGGAGCAATAGAATGTACCACATGAGGGACAGTATGAATGATATGATTAGGAGCAATAGAATGTAGCACGTGAGGGACAGTATGAATGATATGATTAGGAACAATAGAATGTAGCACATGAGGGACAGTATGAACGATATGATTAGGAGCAATAGCATGTACCACATGAGGGACAGTATGAATGATATGATTAGGAACAACAGAATGTAGCACATGAGGGACAGTATGAATGATATGATTAGGAACAATAGCATGTACCACATGAGGGACAGTATGAATGATATGATTAGGAACAATAGCATGTACCACATGAGGGACAGTATGAATGATATGATTAGGAGCAATAGCATGTACCACATGAGGGACAGTATGAATGATATGATTAGGAACAATAGCATGTACCACATGAGGGACAGTATGAATGATATGATTCGGAGCAATAGCATGTACCACATGAGGGACAGTATGAATGATATGATTAGGAACAACAGAATGTAGCACATGAGGGACAGTATGAATGATATGATTAGGAACAATAGCATGTACCACATGAGGGACAGTATGAATGATATGATTGAACAATAGCATGTACCACATGAGGGACAGTATGAATGATATGATTAGGAACAATAGAATGTAGCACATGAGGGACAGTATGAATGATATGATTAGGAACAATAGCATGTACCACATGAGGGACAGTATGAATGATATGATTAGGAACAATAGCATGTACCACATGAGGGACAGTATGAATGATATGATTAGGAACAACAGAATGTAGCACATGAGGGACAGTATGAATGATATGATTAGGAACAATAGAATGTAGCACATGAGGGACAGTATGAACGATATGATTAGGAGCAATAGCATGTACCACATGAGGGACAGTATGAATGATATGATTAGGAACAATAGCATGTACCACATGAGGGACAGTATGAATGATATGATTAGGAACAATAGAATGTAGCACATGAGGGACAGTATGAATGATATGATTAGGAACAATAGCATGTACCACATGAGGGACAGTATGAATGATATGATTAGGAGCAATAGCATGTACCACATGAGGGACAGTATGAATGATATGATTAGGAACAACAGAATGTAGCATGTGAGGGACAGTATGAATGATATGATTAGGAGCAATAGCATGTACCACATGAGGGACAGTATGAATGATATGATTAGGAACAATAGCATGTACCACATGAGGGACAGTATGAATGATATGATTAGGAACAATAGCATGTACCACATGAGGGACAGTATGAATGATATGATTAGGAACAATAGCATGTACCACATGAGGGACAGTATGAATTATATGATTAGGAACAATAGCATGTACCACATGAGGGACAGTATGAATGATATGATTAGGAACAACAGAATGTAGCACATGAGGGACAGTATGAATGATATGATTAGGAACAATAGCATGTACCACATGAGGGACAGAATGAATGATATGATTAGGAACAATAGCATGTACCACATGAGGGACATTATGAATGATATGATTAGGAACAATAGAATGTAGCACATGAGGGACAGTATGAATGAAATGATTAGGAACAATAGCATGTACCACATGAGGGACAGTATGAATGATATGATTAGGAACAATAGCATGTACCACATGAGGGACAGTATGAATGATATGATTAGGAACAATAGAATGTAGCACATGAGGGACAGTATGAATGATATGATTAGGAACAATAGAATGTAGCACATGAGGGACAGTATGAATGATATGATTAGGAACAACAGAATGTAGCATATGAGGGACAGTATGAATGATATGATTAGGAGCAATAGAATGTACCACATGAGGGACAGTATGAATGATATGATTAGGAACAATAGAATGTACAACATGAGGGACAGAATGAATGATATGATTAGGAACAATAGAATGTAGCATATGAAGGACAGTATGAATAATATGATTCGGAGCAATAGCATGTACCACATGAGGGACAGTATGAATGATATGATTAGGAACAACAGAATGTAGCACATGAGGGACAGTATGAATGATATGATTAGGAACAATAGTATGTACCACATGAGGGACAGTATGAATGATATGATTAGGAACAATAGCATGTACCACATGAGGGACAGTATGAATGATATGATTAGGAACAATAGAATGTAGCACATGAGGGACAGTATGAATGATATGATTAGGAACAATAGCATGTACCACATGAGGGACAGTATGAATGATATGATTAGGAACAATAGCATGTACCACGAGGGACAGTATGAATGATATGATTAGGAACAACAGAATGTACCACATGAGGGACAGTATGAATGATATGATTAGGAACAATAGAATGTAGTGCATGAGGGACAGTATGAATTATATGATTAAGAGAAAAGTGATATAGCTCAGGCTAAGTGCTTGGTTGTAGGAGAGCTAGTGGCATTTAGAGGATGAGAGAAAGGTGTGTTTTTAGTTCATTCCTAAATTTTGAGCAGCATGGCATGTCCTTTATTTGAAAGGGAATACTTTTTCAGAGTTTTGGGCTTATCATAGAGAAACAGTGATTTGTATGATAGAGTTTAGCTGTTGGTTGTGGGGGGTTGCCAAGTGGGGGCAGACTGGTTGCAGTTTCTGTAGCTGTAAAAAGAAGGATGTCTAATTAGTTTACTTAGTAGGTGTCACTCTCCTACTTTGGATACAATAGAAGAGTCTTCATGGGTTCTGTTGAAACAGCTTTATTACAGTCAAACACATCATGATAGAAGTTTACTGACTTTAATGTAATATACAAACTAACTACTGCAATCATACATGCTCACTCTCTGGCTGCTCTCTCAAAATGGCACTGGGAATAGCACTTGCTGGTATTCATATGTGCACGTTTAGTCCTTGATATGCTTCTTAAAAACACATTGCATACACTGATCTACATCCTCCCTCTTTGAGAAATAGATCATGCAATGTTATGAATCTATTTGGCATGCAGATATTACAAGTAGTGGAATTATACAAGACTAGGAACATATATACAGTTATGTCCATGTTGCTGAATATTTCACACTGGGCCTGGATATTTGACCATATCGTGTGACATAAAACTGGGAATTGGATTTAGCAGCTGGAGCTGTCTCTACAGAATGTTCAACCTTAAAAGTAATTGGAACATCTTCAGTAATGGAAATAGAGGTTAAAACACACTCTGTGATTAGAACATTTGGTTCAATTTGAGATCTAGCATCTGTATCACAGGATCTATGCTGCGATGATGACTCTGGCACAGGGAAAAGATGGCTGCAATTTCTCCTGTACTCCACACCCTCAGATTCTACAAGGTAAGATCTCGGCTCGGCACATATGCCTGTAACTTGACCAATCTGGTCGAAACCTTTCGCCGTTTGTATCCTCACTGTCTTTCCTTCCCTCAACGGGTGAAGAAATCTGCTCGATTTTTCATAACTGGACTTCTGGATAGAATGCTTCTTGAATAATTGAGCCTTGGTAGTTTTGTTGTTCTTTGCTTTTGGCCTCAATAAACTGGAACTAATAGGCAATATTGTTCTGGTTTGCCTGGATAGAAGTCTTTGTGCAGGTGAGCCAAGTATATCATCACGGGGTATGTTTCTGAGATTAAGTAAATTCAAAAAGACATTGGTATTTTCACACTTTGACCTTTCAGGTAAGTGCTTTGTACTCTGCACTGCACGTTCAGTTCGTCCATTTGACTGTGGATATTCTGGACTACTAGTAACATGTACAAAGTCCCATTCTCTTGCAAATTTCTGAAACAACTGACTAGTAAATTGGGTACCATTGTCAGAAATAATTTTATGTGGAATACCATGGACTGAGAAATGATGTTTCAACTTAGGGATGTTAGGTTAGGTAGTGTCAATCTCAAACCAATTCAAATAAGAGTCTACCAATACTAAGTAGTGTTGATTGTCCCACTTGAACATATCAGTGGCAACTGTTGACCAAGATAGTTCAGGAACTTGACTTAGCTAAAGTGGTTCTCTTTGCAAATGCGCTCCAGTATTATTGCATACTGAACAAGAAGAAAGTACTTTATCAATGTCTTTCAGTAATGAAGGCCAAAATACTAGTTCTCTCACTCTTCTCTTAGTGGATGTGGATCCTGGGTGACCATGCAAAATCTGTATATATTCTTGTTGTAAGGAAGCAGGGACAACAATTTTAGGACCTTTGAAAATAATGCCATCTTCCATCAACATTTCATCTCTGCAAGCAAAATAGGTCTGCAATTCAGATGGTACACTAGATTGCTTTGACGGCCATCCAGCATTAATGTAGTGATTGAGCTTTTGCAAAATTGGATCAGTCTTTGTGTGATCTCTCAGCTCATCAAGCTTAGCAGTAGGTAAATTATGCACTGACATCATGTCAAAGTTAACATTTTCTGCATCAAGCTGTTCTGCCATATTTCTGGGTGATCTGGATAAGGTATCAGCCAGACAGATTTATTTGCCTTTCGTATAGACCATTTTAAAGTTGTACTTCTGCAATTTGGGCATCATTCTTTGTAATTTCGCTGGAGCTGAATGCATAGGCTTGTTTAGAAGAGTAACTAGAGGTTGGTGGTCAGTTTTAATCTGAATAGCTCGACCATAAATATAATCATGAAACTTGGAACATGCAAATACTATTACCAAAAGTTCTTTCTCAATTTGAGCATACTGCATTTCAGTTGGGGTAAGTGTTCTAGATGCATAGGCTACTGGTCTACCCTCTTGAAGTATAACTGTGCCAAGACCACATTTTGAAGCATCACAGGAAAGAGTGAGTGGTTTATTCACATCATAGTATCTTAATGTAAGTAAGGTGGCAATTTTCAGCTTAAGGTCTTCAAATGCCTCCAAGTGCTGTTCTAACCATGACCAGGCAACATTTTTGAGTGTCGGCTCTCTTAAAGGTGCTGCCAACTCACTGAAGTCTGGTATAAACTTGCCTAAATAGTTGACCATGCCTAGGAAATGCTGTAGAGCTTGAATATTAGCTGGTGCTGACATCTCAAGAATAGCTACTAGCTTGGTCGGGTCTGATCTCAAGCCAGTACTGGTAAGTAAATGACTGACATATGTAACTTCTGGTAGTCTGAGTTTGTGCTTCAGAGGACTGAGCATCAAATTTACTTCATGTGCTCTGTCTAAAACTCTCTTTAGGTTTCTGTCATGCTCTGCTTCACCATTGCCTCCAACCAATAAATCATCTACTATTATGGCACAAGGATAACAAGAAAAAATTTGCTCCATTGCACGCTGAAAGACTTCACAAGCAGAATTTATTCCAAATGGCATCCTTAGGAATCTGTATCTGCCAAACAGGGTACCAAAAGTTGTTAGTAATGAGGATTTGCGATCAAGCATCACTTGCCAAAATGAGCATTTTGCATCCAAGACGGAAAAAACAGTGGCATTCGGTATTAGAGCTGCAACTTCTTTGAATGCACGCATTGCATGATGCAGTCTCTTCAGTGCTTTGTTCAAATCTCTTGGGTCAATACATGTTCTGATTTCATCTGAGCCTTTTCTTGAGCTGCTACCATAAACGACACCCATTCAGTTGATTTTGTAGCTGGACAATTACACCTTGCTGTACCATTTTATCCAACTGAGCCTTAACTTTATCCTTCATAGCTATCGGAACTCTTCTTGCTGTTCTGCCTACTGGAGTGACCTCTGTGTCTAACTTCATGAAATACACAACTGGAATTTTGCCCAACCTGTCATTGAAAGCATCAGCATACTCTTGAGAAAATGGCTTCAGAATAATTGGAAGTAGGAGATGCACTTATGCGATGAGCGTCTTTGGTAAAAGACAGCAGATTCATTCTCAAACTGACTTTGAGAACCAATAAAGACTCTACTGGTCTTCAGACTACATAGAATAAAACGTTGTAACAGTTCTAGGCCAAATAACATGAAAGCATCATTGAGCCTTTGGTTTGAATTTCTTCACCTCCATAAGCAACAAGTTTCGCACTACTGGCCACATTGAGTTAGACATTGATTCTCACTTTAGCAAATGTGTCTGCTGATATAACGTTACAATTTGAACCAGTGTCGACTTTAAGCTCTGTAGATTTACCATTGATCTGGACTGCACAAAACACTTTGCTCTTTGCCAATAAATTTACTGCATCAACTCTCTCACCAACTACTGACACACCATCTACATAGAAAGTTGACTGCTTCTGCTCTACTTGATCAACTTGCTTTTTGTGTGACCTTTCTTCACAACTGTATGGGGTTTACTTGATTTGCAAAATTTTTGAAAATGGTTCCATTTTCTACACTTGTGACATTGGTGACCAAATGCTAAGCATTTCTCTCTTTTAGATTCATGACTGGCACCACAATTCTGACAGTTAACAATAAAGCTAGACTTGGATTTTGCTGATTCATGTTTGTACTGCACTGAGAACATGCTCCTTTAACTGAACTAATTTTAGAACTTGTTGGAAAACTATGTGGTTTCCCTGGTGAACCAGCAGCGGCTGTGGCTGCCATGTGCTTGGGCCTACTGCTGTTTGTCATGTGTTGCATGCTATCTACATTTGCTCTGGAGCTTGCTGAAACCATGGTCTTGTCACTTGCAAGCATACTTGTGTGTTTTTCTATCACTTCATGGATTTGACAAATCTCAATGGCTTTACTCAATGTTAAATCACTGTTACGAAGCAAGATCTTTTTCACACACTAGCCTGTTCTTTATTAACTCATCTTTTAAGTCACCAAACTGACAAGTTTTAACTTTGTTTCTCAGGTCAGTTATATAAGCTATAAACGTTTCTCCTGGTTTCTGATCTCTTGTGTAAAACAAATGCCTCTCTAATGTAATATTTGTCAGGGGGTTACACATTTCTCTGAACTTGCGCTTCAAATACGTGGGATCATCCCTTGATTCAGCCTGTACAACAATATGACGGTTTTCACCTTCTCCCTCATATACTGCTGGTGCATACACAAATGAACACTGTCTTTCTACAGCCTCTGACCCAGCTAGGTTTAGCAAAATGAATGCCCTGGAGTGTGCATCTTTATCTGAATAAGCTGCTTGTATAAAAATATTGTACTCTTGTTCAAATATTCTCCAATTGTCTGCAATATTCTGATCAAATACAAGTGGTAAGGGCTTTTGAAATCCGTCTGCAATATTAAAACATACCAGTGAAGGGTTTTACAAGTAAGCTCAAACACATACACATATGCCAGAAATTTATGCTAGCATTTGTAACTTTGTCAAATAGCACAATAAGCCTCTGTGTAACTGAACATTGTGAAATAAGTCTCTCTGGAAATGTAATACTCTTGAAATTACTGTATTGCAAGAAATCACCTCTTATCAGTATAAGAAACATATTAAATAACTGCAGGTTGTGAATGAACCGGGCAAGAGAAACTCAGAGTCAATAACATTTCAAAGTAATTGCACTTTGCACAGCACACTGAAATTTCCCCAAAATGGCGTTACCTTTCTAGGCAATTCTTTAAAGTACAAGAAACACTCTGTAATGGCAGCACTTTGCGAATAGACACACCCAGCACAAGAAACTTTTCGAAATGGCTACACTTTGACTGTACTTCACGAAATAGTTGCACTTTTCACACAAATAAACTCTTTGGAATACATGCACAGTAATAAGCAGACACTGTAAGCACTTTTACACACTTTGAGACACTTTAGATAACTCTAGTTATGCCCTTGATACAATACGAAGTCATAGTTATGCCAAAACACAGCATTTTGCCAAAAAACCTGCAGTCACCTTGCTTTATTTATGCTTAATGTGCCCTTTTTGCTCTTATTATATTCTTTTTGCTCGTTTACTCTCTTTTCATGCCCATTGTACTTTTCTTGTGCTCGTTTTACACTAAACATGCCCGTTTACACTAAACATGCTCTTTTTGCCTTAAACATGCTCTTTTTGCTTTAAACATACTTGTTTAGCTTTTCTGATAATCATTTTGTCAAATATCTTAATCGTAAACATTTCCCTTAGCTAATAAACCTTTCATGCCTCCCGCTTGTTTAATAATGTGGTTTGTGCCCTTGTAATGCTCCATTTTATCTTTTTCTAAAGCAAGCAGTTCATGTGAATTGTCATTACCTTTGATTCTTTTCTGTCCCTTTTTCGTGCTCGTTTCTCTTAGTTTACCTTCACTGTCATCTCTGTACCTCATGGCTCCAAATATCATTCTCTGGAATCCTGGTTCTGACACCATGTCACTGTCCTACTTTGGACACAATAGAAGAGTCGTCATTGGTTCTGTTCAAACAGCTTTATTAAATACAAACACATCACAAGAGAAGTTTACTGACTTTAACTTAAGTAACTTATATACAAACTTACTACTGCAATCATACATGCTCACTCTCTGGCTGCACTCTCAAAATGGCGCTGGGAATAGCACGTGCCTGGTATTTATATGTGCACAGTCAGTCCTTGATATGTTTCTTAAAGACACAGCACATACACTCTGATTTACACTAGGGGAGTGAATGTCTGGTTTATTGGCAGTCTGAATAGTTGTGATCCTATGAGAATGTCGACCCTTTGTTGAACAGGGAACCATTTGGGTTTTTTTCACTGTTTACCATGGTGTCCATTTTAAGGGACTGAGTAATAAATCTACAAATGTTATTGGTTATTGTTTCTATGTGTGTCCAGCTTAGTTTTGATACTGAGGAGGTGAGTAGTTGGTCATAGTCAAATTAGGAGAACAGAATGTCTTTGTCTATAGCTGTTGGGGAGGTTTTTTTGTAAGAAAAGGAGATGTTTTATTGACTCAATACAGGAGAGAGAGAGAGATAGTTAACCTTTTTTTCTATATTATCAAGCTGAAGGAAAAACAAAGGGGAAGTGTCAAGTCAAATACCAATGTATTTAGAAGAGGCAGTATTTTCCTTGGAAAAGTTGTGGTTATAATTTTTTTTTTGTAGTTTCTGCTTTGTGCCAAAAGTGACATTTTCATTTGCTAAAGTTGACAAGGAGTCTTTTGTTGGAGATCCACTGGATTAAGACTTACCAGTTTGCTTGCTGGTCTGTTTGGAGGATGGGTGCTGAGTTGCTTGCGTTACATTAGGTGCTGAGTGTTAAGACTATGAGCTACTGAAATGTTAACTTTTGTTCCTCAATCTCATATTTCACAGCGTGAGACTGAGAAAATAACTTTCCTAGACTGTATTCCTGAATCATCACTATAAATACACTTAACATGGTTATCAGATGAAAAAAATATATTTATTTATTTATTTTATTTATTTATTTGCATTTGTTTACTGGAGAAATTCCAACTGGATACAGGTCCTTTTTCAGTGGAGGCCCGGGGAGGAAAGCTCCACAGACAAATAAATGAGCAGCAGAGTACATGAAGAACAACTGAATATACATACAATAGCAAATAATACATACTGCAGCAAACATTAGTTATACATGCAATATGAAACATACTAATGAACAGATAAACCAATATGTAGGTAGAGGCCAGGAATAAAGGTCGGATGTATATACAGATAGTACTAAGCTCAAACAGATACTGTTCTAAACTCATATACCTAAATCTTGTATACAAATATTGCACTAAACTCAAGCAGATATAAAGCAGAAGCTCCACATGAAGGTGGAACAAGCTAGAAGGGCTAATGGGATGGAAGGGGAAGACAGGGGAGTAAGAGAGGAGACTGAGTGAGTAGTGGAAATGGGAAACATTAAGAGTAAATGTAAAATGTTCTATACTTTTTATATTTTGTCATGTGTCATACAGTATCGTATCTTATTTGCAAGTCAAATGGCTTACCATGTCTTTTGCCATTCTCATTTTGTAGTATGCCCTATATACCACTAACAGGGCATATATTTATATCCAGTGGCACTTATCTGGCTTATCCTGAGCAATACCACCCGCTCCTTAAATGTCTCCTATTATACTACTCAAAGTTACATTTAACCTCCAGTAAATGGACAGTTACTCTCTGTAAGATTTCAGTCTGTATCAGTTTCTTCCTTCATAGTTAAACCCCCCACTTTTTCCTAACTGCTGTTATTCCCATTCGTTTCATGTAAATACCTACAACTACCAGACGCACCATTCACTTGGCTGATGTTGCATGATTTGTCACTCGTGGTACTGGTTTCTCCTTCAGTTGTCATGAAGGTGTCCTCTTTGTTTTGTTTTTTTTTCCTGATTTCCTGCTCTCTTTGGAAACTGTTGTGCATAAAGTATTACTGAAGTCAGACAAATGTGATTATTTAGCAGTCAACCTGTGTTGAATTTTCTATGGTGCACTTTATCTTCTTCTACTAAACAATTTGCCTACCAGCCACTTCTGTTCACAAATTGTTCTTTAGCTTCATATCCACCTCCTCGAAATTTCCCAGTCAATTCATTCAACAGTAGAAGATGATACAAGGAAATCCTGCCATAGAAGAGAAAATAACGTACTCAGTTATGACCATAACCATGTATACATCAGGTTATCCCCAGCATACAAACAATAAATCAATCTTTGGTAAATATGTGGAACAATGAGTACACAACAGCAAAACAAAGGGGTCTGTACTAAAATATCAAGTGCCAATGAACAGAAAAAAAGACCAAAAATATAGGAAAAGAGTAAATATCGAACTGCGGTGGTGGTGCTGTGGTAGCGTTGTTGCCTCACAGTTAGACGTTGCCCGTTCGATTCTCAGTTAGAGCATCTTCTTTGTGGCGACATGTGAATGGGCGTTCCTTCATTGAAGGTTGTGCGTTAGGCCCGGCAAGCCAGCACATAAAACTCTACTGCCAATCATTAGCGGTCCGGAGTTCCACTGTGGCGACCCTGAACCGGGAAAAGCCGAAAGACACAAACAAAATTCTTCTAAAATTTTACAGTGGGGAGGTAAGCTCCTTATACCCATCAAACCTGTATATACTATCTCCAAGATCACCATACCTCAGAAAAAAATGTAATATTACAAGAAATGGCCATCTTAGACTTAGTATATGCAAGTCCGAATATTTGCCCATTCAGTCGCAGCATCAGGTGCTGAGATTTTAAATAGTTACCCAAAAACATTTTCATCCCATGACATAAATATGTACTGCCACTAACCAGTCTACATTCTGTACAAAATATTTCTAACCTTCAAACATCTGAAAATAAATACTTAGATTAATTTACTTATCACAAAGGGAATTGTAACTATGGTACCACACAGAAAAATAAACAGTCGTCAATTGAAGCCATAGAATATATTTTACTGAATATATTAACCTAAAAGCTATTAAATGAAGACTGCTGTCCACTGTTAAAAACATATTACTAATTAGAATCTCCAGTACAATCTAAGAAGCTGGGATGGCCTATAATTATGAGGTCTATATTACATCGACGAACGCTTAAATGTTCGAATCTCTAAAGGTCATCCTTTAAAGATCAAACAGTTAAATGTTTGAATATGTTTAAAAATTAAAAAAAAAAAAAAAAAAAAAAAAACTAAAGTGAAAAAACTTAAATATACTAACTTCAAGATCGCGCTACAGTGTAGGGAATGGGAAATTTCTCATTTTCCCATTGTAGTTTACTGAAGTGCGATCTCGGAGTTGGTATATTTAAGTAGTGGGGGTATGGGTGGTGCAGGGGGGATTGCCCCCCTACTAAAACCCTTTACTTTTACTTTTTTTTAAAATTTATTTTCTTACATTTTCAAACATTTAACTGTTTGATCTCTAAAGGTCGACCTTTAGAGATTCGAACATTTAAGCATTCGTCGGTGTAATATAGACAGAAACTATAGAGACCCTAAACATCCATGGGCAAAAGAAAGTACGTTCTGCAAAAAAGATCCTCCAGAGTAAAATGCACAATGACAGAAAAATATAGAGTGCTAATAAAATAACTTTTGAAAGCTCCCCAAAACATAACACACTGACAAATATAAATGCAATTGCTATAGAGAACCAGGTTAGAGCAATAGAACCAATGTAAACCCTATCCTTCTAAAATTCACTACAACCAGCAATATGCAACAATGATGTAAATGACATAAAATACAATGAACCAGTAAATCAGCATTGGCATTACCCCCTTTTTCCAATTTTCTACATGGTGTCTGGGTATGACCATGACCTAGAGCCAATGTATAATGCACATTTAATTAATGTATCTAGTATACCTCTAAATGTTGCATAAATTTCAAGCACAGTCTAATTATGTAACCATGACTGAATGCAGTAAAAATCACTCCCACTGAGAAACATGTGTTCTGTCTTTGTTAAGCAATATGTTCTTCTAGAACTAACTGAAATTATGTCCCATGTGTCTACTGGCAATGATTTCACACCTTTTATGACTGTGTTACTGTACTCTGATATATGCTATGTGATATCTATGAATTAAATATATAGGTAAGAAATTTAATTTGTAAGCATCTTTCTAGCACAGGTCATGGCTGAAAACTGTTGGACCAAATAAAAAAAAAAAAATAAAGCAATTTTTAAGAAATCAACAGTGTGACGAGATTGTGTTTGTTTGGACATGTGCTGAGGAGGGATGCTGGGTATATTGGGAAAAGGATGCTAAGGATGGAGCTTCCAGGTAAGAGGAAAAGAGGAAGGCCTAAGATAAGGTTTATGGACGTGGTGAGAGAGGACATGCAGGCGGTTGGTGTGAAAGAGCATGATGCAGAGGACAGGAAGAAATGGAAGCAGATGATCCGCTGTGGCGACCCCTAACAGGGACAGCTGAAAGAAGATGATGATGAACAGTGTGACCAGTGCAAAGACATTAATTCCCTTGTCTTCAAATGCATAAATGAAACAAAAAGACTAAAAGTGGTTCAGTAAAAAGACAAATGTATCCACAGTGAAGCAATCATTATTGCTATCCTTCCAGCTAAAGTATTCTAGTATAAGTATTTAGCAAGAGGTTCTCCCATTCGATTCTTGGCTGGAGTGTGGAGAGTGCCTTCTGTGTGGAATCTGCATGTCCTCCCCGTGGTTGGGTGGGCATTCGAAAGACATGTGTAAATGGGCATGCCTTCGTTGAAGGTTGGACGTCCAGCTGGCACCTTGGCATTTTCAGAATCTACTGCCAATCATTAGTAGACCGGAGTTCCGCTGTGGCGACCCCTAACCGGGAAAAGCCGAAAGAAAACAACATGCTGTAATTTCAATGACAAATTTAGGATATTTGCCACTGAAAAGGGCAGCTATTCTGGTAGACAGTAATAGCATAAGAGCCTTGTGTGTACATTTGTAATCTCTGGCTACTGTTTCTGACATTCATGCAAACCTCCATTCATTTATGCTAGAAAGTCAGTATTACCTATTTAGTCTCTCCTTCCCTTTCATGCTTTCTTCCTTTCCAATCTATACTTTTGCAAAATACACGTTCTGCAGGGAATGATTAGGCAGATTACATGGGTGGACAGCTAAACAATCTTGATGACTTTTCTGCACTCCAGGGTGTTCTCAAGTTGTTAAAAAAAGGTGCTAGTCTGATAGCTAATTTATTTGCCACATACGTATGAGAAGTATGTCACACACACCTACAATTGTTCTATTACTGCCTCCTTTCTTCCTTTTTCTGGCTTGAACTTTTAACTTTTTATTATGATTTAACACGCAAAGCTCTCACTGAGGAATTTTAAATCTATCAGTTTTGTGGGATAAAAGTGTTTCTATGAAGTTAAATTGTGGAAGACAGTAGGTTAAATGTAATTAGGAAAAATTGCACTATTCAAACTCTAGAGAATGCAGCCCATAAGTCCTGCAGCAAACCCCATGCAGTCATTCTAGCAAAATCCCAAAGCAAACTACAAAGATTAGAGTGCCCTAAAAACAGATATATGCTCCAACAAAACAGAAGAAATATCAGCGTGGAAATTTGGTATAAAAATTTCAGGGGTACTCTTTAAGGACCTTTCTATCAAAATCTTACATGCATTGTGCACGTCAATTAATAAGAATAATTTCACAGTTTCTTTCATAAACTGTATTTTTGATTGGAGTTGTAGTAATGCAGTGTCATGGTTTGCATGACACAGGTGCATAGATGTTATGCTGACAACTTGAAGGTGATTTATTTGCTAAAAATAATGCTTAAAAAGCACGTTGTCAATTGTAACTGATTGATATGTAGTCTATAACATTTTAACATTATGAAATTTTAGTATGAAATTTTTAGGGAGATCTTTTGCATACTGTACCAGATATGTGTTTCTCATCACACACTTTATATGGGGATTCTGTGTATGCAGTGGGTAAAGTTACCTTTTCTACATTGTAGTGAATGGGAAATATGATCCGTACTTCAGTTTTTTTTAAGTAAAATTAACTGTAGATTAGAGCTTTGGTATTTTTTGGTAGGTGACAAAAGGTATTTTTGAGTGCCAATGTCTATGGTTTGTACGTACTCTGTGTAAAGTTTTGTTTAGATATTTATGAGTAGCTAAAGTATAGTAGGTTTAGAAAAATTTTAGTAGCATGGATGACTGATCAAGGATGAAGATAAACTGTTAATTATAACTGAGAAATAGATAAAAATATTTGCATAATATACCACATATGTGTTCTAATCCCACACTTTATCAGAGGATCCAGGGCACATACATACATGTGCATATATTGATAGATATATGAATAAATAAGTACAGACTGATATAGCTGTATAGCTATATCAGCTGAGATTATATGAAAAACACAAAGCCTAAAGAGCTAGGTACGGTAGCTTTAGCTTTACGAGTATAAGCAGGAAGAGGTTCTCCTTTAGAAACACAGGTACCAGACATACCTCTCAACTGTCCAGATTTTTTCAGACTGTCTAGATGCTTGCTTCATATTGTTGGTCTGTTCCTCATAAAATCTGTGTTTTTCTAGCAAATCACTGGAACTATCTGATGATTGTAGTCACTAAATAATGACACACATTTGAGTTTCAGATTTTATGTCCTTCAAAAACACATGCTAAGGTAGATCCTGTTATTCTAGCAACTTTTTAAGTTTATGAGTGCAACATTTAAAATCTGTCCCTATTTTTGGGATTCCGCATACTGGCTAAGGCTCTTGCCACCCCTGTAGTGCCTTTTTTAGGCAGTGTTCCAAAGACCAAATATCCACCGTAACAGCTACAAACAAATGCAATCTGAGGGTCATGCTGCTCATTGCTAGACGTCTAAATCTCAAAATGCACTCACTCGAAGTGCTCCTCAAAATGGAGAATGTCGACATTTGTGGTATAACTGAGACCTGGTTCAAAGAGGCAGAAAGCACCCCTGCACTTCCAGGCTACAACTCATTCCATACCTTTCAGCCCCAGAATATGGCCAGAAGCTCTAAAGGCGGTGGTGTCTTCATATTCATCAAGGATATACACACATCTAGACTGGTAGCCCAGCATAATGCATACGAAATACTCCAGGTACAACTAACACTGGGCAAGACAGCAATACAGGTCATAGCTTGCTATAAGACCGCAAACATGTCCCTAGACACTCACTCCACATTCCTAAGCACCCTGGAATCTATAAGGTCTAGCCCAATACTCTAATTTTGGGAAACTTCAACTACCCCTTCAGCAACTGGGAAAACTACTCGTGTAACAATGCACTGGTCCAGTGCTTCCTGGAATTCATCAATTCCAATACCCTGGACCAGCTCATTCTGATCCCAATAAGAGGAAGCAACATCCATGACCTGGTTATCACTAACATGGATGACCATTGCTCTACACCTATAGTCAATTCCTCCCTGGTTAGATCCGACCACAAACTGATCACCATGAAAATCTCCATCTCCCCTACGCCCCCCACAAACGTGGCCACCCTGAAAAGTTTCTCCAAAGCTGACTTTGGGTTCCTAAAATCTGAGGTGACTAACTTCTCTGCACCCATGCCAATGGAAAACAGCTGCATGACTGTTGAAACATATACAAATGCACTGTACGAACATGTACACAAATGCATGGAACTAGCCATACCAAATAGAACCAAGATGGTCTCCTCTTTACCCCTCCCCCCAAAGGACCAATCACAATACCAGAAGAATGCCTGGTACCAAACATTTTGGCAGCACAGGTAAAGCTGCATTGTCCAAGTCCAAGAATACAGCATCCATGAGACCTGATAATATTCCTGGCTGTGTCCTACATGAACTACAAAATGAACTGGCACCACACCTGTGTGCCCTGTTCAACCACAACCTCACCTCAGGCTTTGTCCCTACTGAATGGTGCACTGCTACAGTCTTCTCTCTCCATAAGGGGGGGGGTACAACCACAGACCCTGGGAACTATCGCCCCATTAGCTTGATGAGTCTGGTTTGTAAAGCTATGGAGTGCATCATCACGGACCTGCTTAACAAGGATATAGGCAATCTCCAAACTCTAGACCCCACACAGTTTGACTTTGTTAAATGGAGATCTTGCCTGCTCAACCTGGTTGAATTCTTCAAGGCAGTCACCAATTCTGTGGATGAGGGTAAGGCAGTGCATACAGCCTACCTCAATCTGGCTAAAGCCTTTGATACCATGCCTCACTCAGGAATTATTGATAAACTCACCAAACTAGACTTCAATCCCTGTATCACTATGTGGGTTGCAAATTGGCTCACAGACAGGACCCACACAGTGAAAGTAGTGGATTCCAAGTCAGATTGCTGACTAGTCACAAGTGGAGTCCCACAGGGCTCGGTCCTGGGCCCCCATCCTGTCTGGCATCTACTTCTCAGAAGTCCAGGCTAACACAGAGGGACTCTGGTTGACCAAGTTCACAGATGACAGCTGGATGTCATTACTAACTCCCCAAGTGATGCAGACATCCTACAGAGAAGCCTCACTGAGACAAATGACTTGTGTGAGAGTCATGGCCTTAAGCTCAACACCAAAAAATGCATTATCATTCCCTCTGCAAAGAACTCAGTTCCCACTAATTGCCACATCGATGGGAGCCCACTGAACACTGAAGGTGCTATAAAAGATCTGGGCACCCAGGTCGACAGCGACCTCACCTTCTACCACCACATTGCCACCACAGTCAGAAAATCCTTTTATGTGCACATCTCATAATCAAGGATTTCACATCCAGAAAGAAAGAGGTCATCATCCCTCTCTACTCATCCCTCATTAGACCAGTCATTGAGTACAATCTCCCATTTGGGATGTACCTCACCAGACACCTTCAACAAAAGGAGAGGCCACAGAAGTACCTCACAAAGAGGATCCTAGGCCTTAAATACATGTCCTACTTGGGCAGACTCAAGAAACTTCAGCAATTCCCAGTCTCTTATCATCTGCTTATAGGTGATCTCTGCCTGACTTACAAAGCCATGTCCGACCCAGCTCTACTAGAAATGCTACACCTAAAGAAATCCCAATCCCCCTGCACCACACACTCCAGAGATCTCAACCACAAAACATGCTGAAGGGACAGGTTCATCACCCAGAGACTGCCCATACTGCGGAATAAGTTTCCTATTCATGTCAAGCAGAGCAGCTCACTGGCCCTCTTCAAGAGAAATCTTGACGAAAGGATGGGTAACAGAAAATTCACCACAGGGATCTCTCCAGTGTCTCTACTGGATAGCAGCACTGGGAGCTATCATTGGGTGGCTTGATGCCAGGGCAGTTTTTATGGGCTAGGCTTGTAAAGGCTCTAGGGCCATTAGCCTAGTACACACCTATGAACCTATGAGCCAAATAGAAGGATTAACTCACCACTATGGATACATGGTGGTCAAAGATCAGATTACTTAGGCCAGAATTGGAAGCATTTTAGTAACATGTGAGAATGATGTGAGAAAATTATTGTATGACAAAAGTGAACCTGTATTTTATAATTTAAACAAAGAAGAAAAAAATGCATTGTTTGAGTTAAAAATGACACTAAGCTGTATATTATGAAAGCAGATAAAGGCAATGCAGTTGTGGTGCTCAATACGACATTTTATGTAGAAAAAATACCTTGATGCTAAATGATGACAAGTGTTACCAAATAACAACGTGGGCATCTGTTAAAAAAAGCATATGGAGCTGTTGATGCTTGTATAGAAGAATGTTTTTTATATAATTTGACGACAAAGAAACAGTGGAATTTTTTAAAGTAGAAAACCCCAAACTGGCAAGGTTTTTGAACTTTCCAAAATCCATAAAACCTGAACTGCCCCGATTTTAGACCAATGGTATCCAGTAAAGGCAGTAAGACGGAACCTCTGGCCATCTTTGTAGATAAATATTTACAGAAGTTGGTCATACAAAGTAAATCTTATATTAAAGATTCCTTTGAATTCAAAAGTTTGGTGAAGAATGAGAAAATAGATGATTCCATGTGGTTGGTTACAGCAGATATTGCCTCATTATATATATAGTCATACCAAATGTAGAAGGGTTGGAAATGGTGAATAGGGAGCTTCGTATTTCAGGATTATTTAATACTAGACAAGTGAGATTGTTCACAGAAATGTTGGATGTTATTTTATCATATAATTTTTTTGAATATAATGATGAAATATACAGACAGAAAAATGGTGTAGCTATGGGGGTTGCTATGGCCCCCAGCTATGCAAATATATAGTCCTGATGAAATGGGAAAAAGAAGTTATTTTAGAATCAGTTTTTGTGAAACATATCATCACATACAGACATTTTATTGATGATTTATTTTTTATTTGGGAGAATTCTGAAAAAGAACTCTTAGATATTATTAAACATTGAATGAATCCATGAGTTACCTTTGGCTGACATTTAAATTTAGGAAGGACAACATTAATTCTTTGGACCTGAATGTGTGCAGATCTAGCAATGCTTTCAAAGTTAAGATTTATAAAAAGGAAGTGCAAAGTAACAGCTATCTCCACTACAATAGCATGCATAAGTTTAGCCTGAAAAAAAACACAGTGAAGGGACAATTCACTAGAATAAGCAGGTTAACAGATGGGGCAGTATTGTTTGGAAAAGAATGTGAAGAACTCAAAAGGAAATTTCAAGAAAGAGGGTACCCCAAGGATTTTATTAATAATTCCTGGATGGAAGTAAAAAATGTAAGGAACATAAGGTAGCAAATGTAAATAGCAAGTCAAAAGAACATGAAAATGATTTTTCCTTAGAATGTATTTTAGAAAATTCAGTAGATCAAAGTAAAATCAAAGGAATAATCAAGAATAATTGGAGATTCTTAATGAATTTTCAATAAATTAAAAATGTTATAGGGGGAGACCCTGTCTTTGTCTCTAAAAGAGGAAAGAGTTTAAAAGACTTTTTTAAGAAAAGGAATTTATGCTCAAGTATGCCTGATGTTTTGGAAGTGGGGATGAAAATATGTAACAGTTGTAAGTTATGTTAATATATGAAAGAAGTTAAGAATTTTGTAGTGACAGCAAGAAGCTTTGAAATTAGGTTGAATAATTTGTATAATTGTACTAATGGCATGAATACCGTAAACAGAGTGCATAGTGAACTGAGACACATGTATGATAATATGGAGATCAGTGAGGACCTTTTTCTTTTTTTGATGAAAGAAGGGGTAGTGACTCCGATATTTAAAGCACTACCAAAAATACATAAGTCTTTGAGTGATCCACCACTCAGACCTATTGTGTCAGGCAGAGGTTGGGTCACGGAACATGCTTCTATTTGGTTGGAAACGGTGCTTAGACCTTATGTTGAACAGATCACGGATATTCTGCTGGACACAGGAGATTTCTTGAGAGCTTTAGGTGATATTAAGCTTGATAAAACACAAGGGTTGTATTTAATGGCATCCATGGATGTTCAGAATTTGTTTACCGTGATCAGTAATGATTACGGTATTCATGCCATTAGTACATTATTAAAAGATATGGGGGAGGGGGACACCAAGATTAATTTGATAAAACACATGTTAACATTAGTCCTAGAGAACAATGTTTTCCTGGGCATGCAACAGGCCTATAGGCAGGCACTGGGGGTGGCCATGGGAACCCCCCGTGCCAATACTTATGCTAACTTGGTGCACTCATATTGGGAGAAGAAATACTTTTTGAGTGATGTTAGATGGTTGCCCTATATAGGGTTGTACAAATGTTTTGTTGATGATATTTTTATTTTGTGGAAGGGGGACAGAAGTTCATTTGATTCGTTTGTCACTTATTTAGATTCCACTACCACCTTTCTTAGGTTTACCGTTAAGAGCTCATACATAGAACTAGAGTTTCTTGATGTGTATGTAAAACAAACATTGAATGGTTTTTCCTCACGTTTGTATAGGAAAGATTGTTGGAAGAATACACTCCTACATTACGATAGTATGCACCCAAGGTACATCTTCCCGGGTATTATACAGGGACAAGTAGGTAGGCTATCTAGAATCTGCACAGATGATGCACAATACAAGACGGAGTTAGGGATATTGAAGGGGCATTTTCAAGACAGGGGTTATAGAACGGATGCCATCAACAAGGTGATGGACGTAGATTTAGCTACTCAAAGGAGGAGATATAGACCCTGGTTATTACAAAAGAATAAGGGTGAGGGCCACCAGATTAATAGTAGAACAACAGGTCTCACGTTTATGTTCACCCACAGTAGTAACATCAGGGGTCTCTGTGACATTATAGCCAAGAATTGGAATATTTTAACTAGTGAAGAAGGTATAAAAGCCATAGTAGGTAGTAAGCCCAATTCTGGATTTAAGAGAAACAAGAATTTAAAGGACATCATTGGTAAAGAAAGACATTTTAAGCCCACACCATTTAAGAATAGATTTGGGAGCACTCCTTGTGGTACATGCAAGGCCTGTGCATACATAGACCAAGATACCAGTTTTAAACATCCATTAACGGGCAAGACATTTGAATTTAAAGCAAGGGCAACATGTAGGACCAAGGATTTGGTCTATTTAGCAGAGTGTCAGTTATGTAACAGTTTCTATGTGGGAAAGACTAACTGTTTTTTAAAGTTAGGATTCTACAACACTTAAGTTCAATAAGAAATGGAGATGTGCATAATGCCCTTTTTAAACAAGTAGAAAGTAATCCTACACATTCGTTTAGATTTAGAGCGATAGTAAATGTAAACTTGGGTAAAATAGGGGGTGACATAAAATTACACACTGAATTAGAAGAGGCTAAATGGATCATAGAGCTTATGGCTCATAGGAAACCAGGTCTAAATGAGGCAGTTCCTATGAAGCCTGCTTTAAGGAATAGGCGTGTACACTATTAGCTTCACTAATTAATTTTACTCATATTTTATTGGTAGTTATTTAGGTTAAATCTCCTTTGAATGAGTGTGTTTGTTAATCTGATGAAGGGTTAGATACCCGAAAGCGCTCATTTCTGTGAAAATTATATGTCAGTGTTTTATGTAGTTTTATTAAAATTTTGGATTCCAAGCTGTGTTCTGCCACGATTTTATTTCTGTATGTAGAAAAAATACCTTGATGCTAAATGATGACAAGTGTTACCAAATAACAATGTGGGCATCTGTTTAAAAAAGCATATGGAGTTGTTGATGCTTGTATAGAAGAATGTTTTTTATATAACTTGACGACAAAGAAACAGTGGAATTTTTTAAAGTAGAAAACCCCAAACTGGCAAGGTTTTTTGAACTTTCCAAAATCCATAAAACCTGAATTGCCCCGATTTTAGACCGATGGTATCCAGTAAAGGCAGTAAGACGGAACCTTTGGCCATCTTTGTAGATAAATATTTACAGAAGTTGGTCATACAAAGTAAATATTATATTAAAGATTCCTTTGAATTCAAAAGTTTGGTGAAGAATGAGAAAATAGAGGATTCCATGTGGTTGGTTACAGCAGATATTGCCTCATTATATATATAGTCATACCAAATGTAGAAGGGTTGGAAATGGTGAATAGGGAGCTTCGTATTTCAGGATTATTTAATACTAGACAAGTGAGATTGTTCGCAGAAATGTTGGATGTTATTTTATCATATAATTTTTTTGAATATAATGATGAAATATACAGACAGAAAAATGGTGTAGCTATGGGGGTTGCTATGGCTCCCAACTATGCAAATATAGTCCTGATGAAATGGGAAAAAGAAGTTATTTTAGAATCAGTTTTTGCAAAACATATCATCACGTACAGACATTTTATTGATGATTTATTTTTTATTTAGGAGAGTTCTGAAAAAGAACTCTTAGATATTATTAAACATTGAATGAATCCATGAGTTACCTTCGGCTGACATTTAAATTTAGGAAGGACAACATTAATTCTTTGGACCTGAATGTGTGCAGATCTAGCAATGCTTTAAAAGTTAAGATTTATAAAAAGGAAGTGCAAAGTAACAGCTATCTCCACTACAATAGCATGCATAAGTTTAGCCTGAAAAAAAAAACACAGTGAAGGGACAATTCACTAGAATAAGCAGGTTAACAGATGGGGCAGTATTGTTTGAAAAAGAATGTGAAGAACTCAAAAGGAAATTTCAAGAAAGAGGGTACCCCAAGGATTTTATTAATAATTCCTGGATGGAAGTAAAAAATGTAAGGAACATAAGGTAGCAAATGTAAATAGCAAGTCAAAAGAACATGAAAATGATTTTTCCTTAGCATGTATTTTAGAAAATTCAGTAGATCAAAGTAAAATCAAAGGAATAATTAAGAATAATTGGAGATTCTTAATGAATTTTCAAGAAATTAAAAATGTTATAGGGGGAGACCCTGGGCCGGATTCACGAAGGCTTGCATGGATTCTAAGAGTAGTGTAAGACTCCATGCAGCCTTCGCGATCCAGGAACAGCCCAAAGTCCATGTAAGAGACAAGCTAAAACGGCTCTTACACGGAGTGGGCGTGGATAAGCTAATCACCTCACTTGCAGCCGAATAGCATGCAAATGAGGATGATTAGTGATCCAGGAAGCCCAGAACAGCCCGTGTAAGAGCCGTTTTAGCTGCAGAAATGTACTAAGTTGACAACTGAGTACGTTTCTGCAAAAACTGCAATGGTGCCATGTCAGCTCAAATAAAGGGTGCATATGTGTCAGGCAGCATGCCAATGGCCAAATATGTGGCCATTGGCAAAGTAACCTGATGCAAATATATTAAAAATATAATTTTTTTTCGTTGCCGATGTTTAAACCAGCGCAGCCCGTGCAAAGGCTGCGCTATAAAACATAAAAACGAAGGTTTTAAACCTACAAATGTAGGTTTTATGCAATACATGGAATGTCAATGCAGGGACCAGCAGACCAAAACCAACATGGCCACCGTGTAGTGGTTGCTAAGGGGGGAAGCTGAGTCTAAGACATGTAACTAAGCATTAGTAGGCAATCTGATGCAAATGAGTGTAAGGATACTGAATTCCACTGTCACATAGCAAATGAGCACAGTCTGAGTAGTGTAAGAGTTACAGAAGGGGGAGGAACAGAGTAGGAGATAGGTGACATCACAGGGGGGAATGGTAGAAAGAAATGCAGTTCATTGGAGGTCAGAGTTACATGACAGATGTCAGACAGATATCATGGAAAGAGGTGTGCCACTAACTAAGCATGAGAAAGTCAAGAAATAGAAGGTGTACACTGTTGCCTACACCAAAGTTTCTTGCTGGATGTGTATCTTGCGTGCGCTATGAAGCAGTAAGGCAGTGTCTTGGCGTGTAAGACAGACTGAGCATGTGGGAGCGTGTTGGGAAATGTTTAACACTGTTTGCATGGGTGCACGTTTTAATCGAATAAGCAGATTCTGAACCGTGTAAGTATGTGTGTGCGTGTAAGCCACTGTGAGCGTGTTTCTGCTGGTTTACACGGCTCCACCCTGAGGAAACAGAAAGGAAAAAGGAAGCGACAGATTTAGTAGGAAGCTAGCAGGAATACTGCTGGAGCTAGCAGGTGAAAACAATTAGATGCAGGCAATTACACAGGCAGAATAGTAGCCCAGCCCAGCACTTAAAACTCTGCAAACAGCAGTGCAGGATGTTTCTCTCAAGAGACACTGCAAGACAGGAGTTAAGTTATCAGAAGTGAAAACTGAAAAAGCTGAACTCAGAGCAGAAATGTTAGGGGCTGCCATAGCTGTCATAATGAGACATAGGCGACTTGCTGAGGGTGGTGACAATGCAGATGGTGCCAGACAACCCACAGTGAGGAGACGGAGAAGAGTGTACAGGCCCAGGGTCACCTACCACGGGTTACATGAGCTGGAGATAGTAGAGCTATAGAGTGGACAGAGACCTCCTGCAGCAAATAGTGGAGCTGTGCAGGCCACACCTCACACACAGAACCAACAGAGGGAACCCATCCCAGTGGAAACCAAGGTATGTGTTGGCCTAAGAATACTAGCAACAGGTACCTTCCAGAGACCAACTGGTGATATGATGGGGATATCACAGGCATCAGCCTCCAGGGTACTACACCAGTTCCTGTATGCCATGTCAGCACATGTCGGTGATCATGTATATTTCCCCAATGCCCGTGAGGTATTGGCCAGCAATATGCATCTCTTCCAGCAAATAGCGGAATACCCTGAGGTAGTGGGTGCAATAGACTGCATGCACATATGCATCAAAGCACCAGCCGGTGAGCGGGGTTGGGCATACATCAACCACAAGGGCTTCCCCTCCATCAACTGCCAGGTCGTGTGTGATGCCCAGGGCATAATAATGAATGTGTGTGCTGGCTGTCCTGGGAGCTACCATGATTCCCACATCTGGCATTTGATGCAGCTGTACCAGACATTTGCCAATGGGGACATCCCGCATGGACACCTAGTGGGGGATGCAGGTTATGCACTGGAGCCGTGGCTGATGACACCCATCAGAAACGCACACACACCTGAACAGGAACGCCGTAATGAGGCACACGCACAAACACATAATGTAATAGAGCGTGTGTTTGGGCTGCTCAAGTCATGGTTCCGGTGTCTGGACACATCTGGTGGAGCCTTGCAGTACACACCAACTACATGTACCCAAATTGTCATGGTATGTGCTATGCTACATAATATGATCTTGTGAAAACAGCTGCAGCAGGACCAGCATAGGGCCGGGCCAAACAGCCCCCCACCATTGCCAAGGCCATCACAGGCAGAGTGTGACTCGGAGGAGGAACAACCTGAGCCTGCCCCAGTAGGCAGAAGGAGGCGTGCCCAGTATGCCCTGGCCTTGGCAAAGAGGCAACACATAGCACATAGACTGGCTCAGTAGGAACCCTGGGAATGATACCCCTCTCTGACTCACTCATATAGTAACAGGAATGCCTAACATGACACAGCCTGCTCTCAAACATGTACAGGGAAGTGTAATATGCGCATCCAACAGAGGCAGCCCTGCAGCACCACCTGAGGCATGAATGCTATGTGTTAAGTAATGTAACACCATGTACTATATGCACACCTGAGGACCCTGACTAACATCCTACCCTCACCAAGCATCATGCCACAACATGACAATGAGATGATCAAGTGCAATAATTGACGGAAGTATCGCAGTTAGTCAAAGGGGATCCAATGTGTGCCAGTCTGGGATGACAAGCTGAGCATGACATGATGCACCACCTGCTAGGACTGGCGTGCACCTATCAGTGCAGGCCGTATGCATACTGGAAAAGGCTGTTGTTACCCACAGTGTGCCCTGAATAGGTAAGGCTCAAAACACAAACCTATCTCCATAGGTATCAGAAGGGATAAGAATAAGATAAGGGATAAGTCGAAACAGCAAGATGCATGCAGTCTAAACTCACCCAGTATGGAGAATGGTGATATCTGCGCTGTAACAGAAAACTGAGCCAAGGCTCACAACAGCACCCTAACACTACCAGGTTACACCTCATACTGTGCTGTACAGGCTCAAAACATGGAACAAGCTACAAAAGGAGGGCGACTAGCAAGAATTGTCAAGGATAACTACACCCCCATGTTGGTACCACAACAAAAAGCAGCATGGACTAGCCATGGTCAAGTAATAGTGGCTAAAACTGCCCCCCAGTTTATAGCCTGCTACAGACTACTGTCCCAACACCAGGAACTGCACCTGGCCTATGGTGGAATACATGAATATATCAAGTCCTCCAAACCACATTATATTGGGTGACTGAAAATACCCAGACATAGACTGGGAGAATTATACTAGCTCCAACAGTGTAGGACAAAAGTTCATAGAATCCATAAACCAAAAGGCCCAGGAACAACGTACCACTCCCACAAGAGGGGTAAGCGTACTGGATGTGATAATCAGCAACATGTGTACTGGATGGCAAGATGAGAAGTGTATTGCTCACTGGTAAAACCAGACCATAGAGTAATCACACTGGATATACAAATCCTGACCACAGTACCTGGCCAGAAAACCACAGTGGAAAACATGTGTTAAGCAATATTTGCACTCCTCCAAACTGATGTGGAATCCATTAAAGGTCCTGTGCAGGTGCAAAATATGGGCCACACCTCAGAACCTGTAATACAGCCATTCCATGAACACTGCCAGGAATGCTTGGATTATGCAATCTTAAATTAAAACAAGACACAATGCCATACATGCAGGAATCTGGCATGGTGGACACCAGCCATAACCAAACCATGCAAGAGAATGAGGAAGCTACTACATGATAGAGCAAACATAAACAATGAAGTAATCACTGATCAGTAGTATGGCAATAAAATCTGTCCACACATACAATCCACTAAGGCCAGCCACAACAAGTTGAATCTGTGAATCCTGAGGCAATGTTACACCCACCCTAAATACACAGACAACCCCCAACTCCACCCAAGAAATACAAATATATGTGAGAGATGCAACCATCTATCCAAACTAGAGGCTGAGCTCCCTCAACTCAGTACTCCCAAAACTAGTCAGGAGGAGGAGGTAACCACACACACCACAAACACAGTCCCACATAGACCTATCACAACTGCAAACCAAACACATAAACACAGAAAAACATTCCCAGAGGCACAAATTACAAACACAGCACACCAACAGAGGCCTCTAAAGCAGACACCCAATCAAACAACCTCCAAACATAGCACATGCAACACATAGTACACAAAGCTGGTGTGCCAAACAGTCACAGGCCAGAAGGAGAAACAACATGCCTGATACAGTTGTAATAGGTGACTCCATAGTCAGACACACTGCTGTCCCACACCAGACTGAACAAGGGAAAGGGTACAGTAAGCTGCCTGTAGGCTGCCACAATACGCCACATAACACAAGTATGCAGGTCACTCCAAAGCAAGTAGAAATATGATGCAGTCATAGTCCATGCTGGTGTGAATGACCTGAGATGTACCTCCCTAGACTACATGAAAAGAGACATAGATGAGCTTTCTGATTATGTAGTCCAGGCCGGTATGACACTCACCGTTTGCAGCATCCTACCCTTACCAAGAATAATGCCACAGTACGAACACGGAATGATCAGTCATAGCAAGTGGCACACTTACTGGTGTCATTCCAAGGGGATCCAATGTCTGTCTGCTTGGGATGTCATGCTTGACAATCCACGCAGCTATTCTTGGGATGGCTTGCACTTGTTACCCCTGGGCGTCTGAATATTGGATAAGGCCTTTGCCACCTCCATAGAGCCTTTTGTAGGCAAGACTGAAAAGACTGACCCACCACCCTAGAAAACATAAGTGGAAAGAAACATAAGGGTAATGCTGACCAATGCCAGATGTGTAAACCCCAATATGCATGCTCCCAAGGCCATCCCCAGTATGGAGAACATCGATGTCTGTGCAGTGACAGAAACCTGCTGCAAGCCTCCTGACAGCACACCAGCACTACCAGGTTATACCACGTATCATGTGTCATGGCCCCAAAACCTGGAACAAAACATAAAAGGAGGGTGAGTATCCATATTCAGCACAGACACCCATACGTCCAGGTAACTGACAATGCACAAGGCATTGGAGTCCACCCATGTGCAACTAACTGTAGGCAAGACTGCTGTACAGTCTGTAGCATGCTACAGACCACACTCTCACACACAGGAACCCCACCCAGCCATCCTGAAGACACTGGACAGTATGAATGTCCCACCAAATACCAAACAAGGTACCACAAATTACCACATAGGTGGTAAACCATTATGTATGGAAGGAGTAACCAGGGACCTAGGGACACAAGTGGACAGTAACCTGTTATGTGACACCCACATTGCCAATGTGGCTAGGAAGACTGTCTACATTTGACACTGTATCAGGAAAGGATTCACATCTACGTCAACAGAGGTCATTGTGCCCCTATACTGTTCTCTAATCACACCCATAATCTAGTACAATGCCTCATATGGGATGTACCTTACCTGACACCTGCAGCAGTTAGAAAGACCTCAAAGGTACCTCACCAAGAGGATAAAGGGTCTCGAATATATGTCATATGCTGCCTGGCTGTAGACACCCCAGCTAAATGCAGTCACATACTGCCTACACAGAGGTATTGCATGCCTGTTGTAGTAGGCCATGCCCAACACAGGAGTAATGGACATGCTCCACCCCAGAAAACTCAAATCCATCGGAGCTGTGAGAGTGAGAGATGTCAACCTCAACAAATAATGAAATAGGATGTGCTGGTGGGACAGATACATAATCCAGAGGCTCCCCACACCCTGGACCAGAATCCCACTCCATGTTAGGCAGAGCCCCTCACTGACACTCTTCAACAGGAATCTTGCCAAGTGGATGGATGATTGTAGAGTTACACTGGGGGTCTTCACTGTGTCATGTCCAGACAGTGGCACAGCAAAGCAAATCATAAATGGCCATAATATTCACATAGCAACGGGTGGCAAAAGCCACACACACTCTGGCTAGGCTAACAAATGCTCTAGGGTGGATAGCCTAGTATGAACCTATGAACCTATGAAGATACAAATTGTACAGGACACTAAGGATAATCCCAAGGCTTTCACAACTGATGGTAGGAACCATGTTGGGAATTCACAGATATGCTCTGAATCACACAAATATCACAAACACACACACATATTGCCAACATACATCTTGACAGGTGCAGTGCAAACCCCCCCCCCCCCCGAATGCAGAATATCTATCCCAGCAGACCGCTGGCCCCGTGACATTGCAGATGCTGAGGTAACAGCCAACATCTACAAAGCAAAACACACAGCAGCAATGGTATGAGATGGTGTCCTGGGCTTAGTGCAACATGGACTCCAAGATGAATGGAATGCCAAACCACACTACTGCTCAATGTCAGCCTTACTACAGAATATGTACCCAAAGAGCAGTGTACAACAACAGTGGTCCTTCTCAACAAAGGTGTTGCCTGAATGGATACTGAAAACTACTACCCCAGAATCCTGAGAAGCTCGGTCTGCACAGCTATGGAAAGGATCAGCATGTACCACAGACATAAAGATATTGGGGACCTACTGACACTGGACCCTACCCAGTGTGGCTTTCTTAAGTGCAGATCCTGCCCCTAAACATGTTTGACTCAATTGAAACAGTCATTAAAGTCATTGATGAGGGCAATGTGGTACACACAGCGTAGCTGGACCTTGCAAAGGCTTCTATACAATACCCTACATGTTCATTATAGATAAGCTCACCAGCTTAAATATAAACCCCTATGTCAGTAGAGGGGTTGCAAACCAGACCAAGGACAGAACAGACATGGTCAGACATGCAGCAGCCATGTCAGACTACAAACCAGATATAACTGGCATCCCAAAAGGCTTGGTCCTGGGATCTCCCTCGTCTGGTATATATGTCCCATAGGTACAGGCAAACATGGAAGGACTGTGTCTGAACAAGTTTGCAGAGGACTACAAACTGCTCACCACATATGATCCACCAGCTGACACAAGCATCCCACAAAAGGGCCACATAGAAACAGACAACTGGTGCCATAGCCATGTCAGCAAGCTAATTGCAGAAACGTGTATAGTCAACCCCCGTGGATATACAGTAAGTGCCCACCAATTACCACATAGGTGTTAACCCATTATGTAGTTAACATGTAATGAGAGACCTGGGGACACAAGGTGATAGATATCCTGCATTGGACAAACATGTGCTGTAGTGTTTACAGAAACATACCATATACCCACCTAATCATGAAGGTTGTCAGATCTAGATAAGGGGAGGTCATTGTGGCTCTGCAGTCATCCTTCATCAGCGGTACAATTGACTACAATAGCCCCTGTGGGATGTACCTCAGCAGACACCTCCATCAACCATAAAGTCCCCAACAGTACCTCACCAGGAGTATCAAAGAGCTTGCACAGATGCCATGTGTTGCCTGTGTTGCTGGTATCAATAAACATGCTGCACTTTGTACAATCTGAATGGCAGTGAGCTATGCACATGAGAGACCTGAACCCCAGCACTGACTTACATAGGACAAGCTGTACTGCATGATCCATAACACAGAAGCCACCCTGACCCATGAATGAACCCCCAGTACAAGCTACCCATAGAGTCACTTATCAATCTTCCTCAATAGGAATCTTGATGAGTGGATGGGAGATGGTAGCTTTATCCTGGGTATCACTGTCATATCACAGGTAGACTGAGGCACTGTATACTAACCATGACATATGTCATGGCAAACTCCACTTACAGTGTGTGTTGAAGGACAAACACACTCTCCAACTAGCATTAGACATGGACTAGGGCACATCGCTAGTGTTTGCAAATGTACACCTATGTTGTGGAATACACTACCAATGTTGGACAAGCCTGGTTTAAGTAGTTCATATCTGAACAGAATGCAACATGGTCAGATGTACACAACTGGCCCCTAACCAGGCTGTTGTGCCCACTGTCGAAATATAAAGCAGTGATAGCACTAAAGCCCAGGATACTGTCCACCACAGTCAAAATACTACCAGTACACTATACAGTACTACAGTGTTAGGTCAGTGTGAAAGGATGTTGACAACTGTATGCAAAGTATCCCATGCAAACACTGCAGGCACAGTATAATCCTGTTGTGTTCACACACAAAGCAGTTGTACAGTAACTACACAACATGACACACAACACACAACCATAAACGGGTGATATTTGTTGAAGTTCACACTCATCCACAAATGTGGTGGGCTGCAGAGTCCAACATATGGAATGCTCACACTGGGCATGCTCACACACTTTGATAAATGAGACATATGTCAGACAACATGCCATGGGAAGGCTGAACTGGGCATGTTCACACACTTAGGCCAAATCTCAGTTTAGCAGTTGGACACACATATCTGGTATTTTTATGTGTTATTCCAGGAACCAACCACATTACAGCAGTCTGCCCAGTGCACACAGTTAAATGACTACAGAGACATACGTGATGTAGTGGATCCCTCCCATATGCAAACATCTTCCACAGATGCACAAGTTGTTCATACAAACAGGGAATGCTATGGCAATAAAGATGTGCAAACAGTCTATCAGCAACAAATAATGTGCATTTGACAATTAAACATATGGGTGTAGAGGTCAACACTAGGCTGTTTGCCCTAGGGAATGACAGCTTAGCCAGAGTGTGCTTGGTGTCTGCCTCCCCACAGGATGCACAGTCCCCTTTCTAAACACCAATGATGTCAGCACCCTATAAGTACAGCAGGAGAAAAGAAGCTTCCAAGTAATGCGAATAACGCGTTCCGCTAATGCGTCCGTCACAAGTATCATAACATAGTTAGGTAGGGGTTTGAATCCTGCAAATGCTCTGTGTGTGAGTGGGGTTGGTGTGTGTGTAAGTCTGTGGGAGAGAAATGTCCCTTTTGGCAACTGGGAAAACACACTACAGGATGCACATTCCCCTTTCTAAACACCGATGATGTCAGCACTCTATAAGTACAGCAGGAGAAGCAAAACCTCCCAGTAATGCGAATAGCGCGCTCTGCTAATGCGTCCATCTCAAGTGTCATAATATAGTTAGGTAGGGGTTCGAATCCTGCAAATGGTAAGTGTGTTTGTCTGAGGGGGGTTAGTGTGTGTGAGGGAAATGTCCCTTTTGGCAACTAGGAGAATAGACTACAGGATGCACATTCCCCTTTCTAAACACTGATGATGTCAGCACTCTATAAGTATAGCAGGAGAAGGGAAACCTCCCAGTAATGCGAATAGCGTGCTCTGCTAATGCGTCCTTCTCAAGTGTCATAACATAGTTAGGTAGGGGTTTGAATCCTGCAAATGGCAAGTGTGTGTCTTTGTCTGAGGGGGGTTAGTGTGAGGGAAATGTCCCTTTTGGCAACAAGGAGAACAGACTACAGGATGCACATTCCCCTTTCTAATCACTGTTCAGCTGAAGGCCATGGCTCTGGCACAAGTTGTCTGTTTCTATGAAGCCCCTTTGGAAGGTGCTTGTGTTTGCTGGAGAGTCGATTATGGTGGCCAGTTCGCAGTCATCTGCATATTTGGTCAGCCACAGTCTGTCCGTGTTGGCCTGTACCTCCAATAAATATATACCAAACAAGAGAGGTCCCAGGACTGAGCCTTGTGGGACACAACTCATAACTGGTTTGGAGTCTGGCATGGCTCCAGCAATTCTAACCATGTGGGTTCTGTCCTTGAGCCACTGTGCAATCCATCTAGTGACATAGGGGCTTATATTTAAGCTGGTGAGCTTCTCCAGAATGCCAAAGTGGGGTATTGTTGTGAAGGCAAGGTCCAGGTAGGCTGTGTGAACCACCTTCCCCTCGTCAATGGCCTTGGTGACTGTTTCAAAGAAATCAACCAGGTTAAACCTGGTAGTGCTGGTGTGCTCTCAGTAGCCCTGAACCAGGCATCTGTTACTGCACAGATATCGATGTTCTCCATGCCAACGAGTGTTTTGGGTGCATGCATCTGGAGGTTTAGACTTCTGGCGTTGGGTAGCATTACTCTTAGTTTCTTATCCCTTGTGATACCTATGAAGGTGGGTTTGTCATTTGAGCCTTGCCTAACATAGGCACTATGGGGGTAGCAAGAGCCTTTGCCAATATCTGAAAGCCCAGGGTGACAGGTGCAGGCCGTCCCTAGCGAAGCAGGTAGTTCAACAGAAGATGAATATGTGAAGGTGTAGTGCCTGTGATTAGTTAGCAGTAGCATATATGACTGCTCACGTGGACACATGCCAGGTAAGTCATATGCACTGTGTCACAGGCAATGTACATGTGAACAGGACAAACAGTGACATCCTGTCAAGTGGGACATGGACATACATATAGCAAGCTATGCAGATGGCACTAGGAGTCCACAGAAGCTCTATAACTATGCATTGCAGGTGTGATCAGTATTCCAGGGTAATTGCAAGCAAACATGCATGCAAACAAAGCTACAGTAAACAGGGCTGCATGTAGTCCATTGTACAACAAACAAGTTGTACCAGTTCCAGTAGGTAACACTGCAAATATGCAGGCACTATGCACATGTACATGGAAATACATGGGTCAGATGGCTAGGGTCCAGTCTCAGTGCACACAAGTGTATAGACCATGTACTGTCAGGATGTACAATAACTGGATGGAAACCCATGTGCTCATATCTGCAGTAATACACATGTCAAATAACAGACACTGAGCCTTCACTCAGTGGTTCCATACTTAGTAGGATGTATGCTACCTGGCCTGCCACCACAGTATCCCTGACATATATGGGGACTCTCCCTCCTGTGACAGTTAGTTATGTGTGTTGGGGCTGTCTAGCATGGTATGAGATGTGAGCATGCAGTGTAGGGTGCCCCTGTGTGTCCTGTACCAGTCATGTAGTACTGCACACATATCAACATCCTCAAACATCTGCATTGCAGAGTCCAGTGTGGGCAACATGCCACTTGCAATTTACATGTCCATCATTGTGTATTACTACATTCATTACCTTATCCCCTGTGCTACCTATGTATGTAGCCTTCTGTTGACATCACTACCACCAGTATGCCAACATGTGCAGATGATACACTATGGTACTTACCATGGGTGTAGACAACAGGACATGACAATCACACACTTACTGCATCAGGCATGCTGTGATATACCCACAATTAATTCAGCACACAGTACTGTTAACAACACAATACTATTACTACACATATATGTGGTCACCCTGTGCATCAGCAACATGTTAACCTGTACCTGCACAGTTGTTACAGATTGCAGAGGTGGCACAGTTTCATCATATGCACAGGGTGTGAACTTGGTATGCCTGAGTCAGCCACTGATACCACCAATTGACATGTATGTGCATGTGTGTTGGTGAGGGACAGCAGTGAAGGTGGGGCAATGTTGATGCAGTGTGTGCATGTATGTGGTAGCCCTAGGTGTTGTCAATTCGCATGTGTGTATGGATGCACACAGTTCCACCTCATGGCTGCCATATACTGGTGTTTGTGGACAGCCACAGACTGTACCTGCCAGGTCATACAGATCAGTGTCTCTGGCCACGGACACGGTACCATTGCCTTGCAGGGGTGCTACGGACCATATCCAGTACCAACCCAGACTGGGTACTGTCATCAGAAGCAGGTGTTCATTGACTGGACACAGATCCCTGTCGGGCCTGGCCAGAGCCACGTGCACGTGGTCTCCTGGGGAGGTCTGATGACAGCACAGACCTAGCATTGCTGGGGCTGCTGCTGGCACTACGGGGGCAGTCGCGGCCCTGCTGTCATCCGCGCCGACTGCCAGCTGCTGCTGTTGCTGGCATACGGCCATGTCAATGCCTCAACCGCCCACCATCGCCCTGGCTCATGGACATGTAGTTGTGGAACCGGTCTAATATGTCCCCACAACGTCTGTCTATGACATCGGTGAAATCACGGATGGCAGCCACAATGTCACGCATACTGTCAGTCATGGCTGTGCGACATGCTGTCAGCTCCTTCAGACCCTGTCTGGTGTACCGTTCCATACGTGACTGTGCCTGCATGACAGCCCGAAACATAGCTGAGGTTGTAAGACCTCTGTGGGCATGTCTGACAGGGGCAGTACGCCCACGGATGCTCCCACGAGAACCCCTGGACATCTGTCTGTGTGGTACCATCTCTGGGCCATGCCCATGGATGCTGTGTGGGGAGGCATGTGCCACAGATGCCACATGACCCTGGTTAATACCCACTGTATGCTGTCCATCACCTAGGGACATTGGTGACAAAGGGTGTATTGGCAGGATAACTGTGCGCATTGATGGGGTCGACAGCTGTGTACTGTCAATCGGCTGACCAATGGCAGACCCTGGCATACTTTCCTGTGCCATTACACAGATGTCATCATTATCAGTACCCACGGCACCTGATTCAGGTTCCATGCTACATGACACCAGAGCAGCAACAGAACTTGTGGGAGGGAAACAGGAAACACAGTTTACAATGTCTACACATTACCAGTGATGCACACATGCACACATGCACAGGTGCACACATGCACACATGCACACGTGCACACATGCACACGTGCACACATGCACACATGCACACGTGCACACATGCACAGGTGCACAGGTGCACACATGCACACATGCACACATGCACACATGCACACATGCACAGGTGCACACATGCACACATGCACACAGTTTCACACAATTGTACAGTACTCAGTATGTGTGATATCAACACACAGACACAGACACACCTACATGCATACAAAGAGCACTACTAAGTGAGCCAACTAGTACTATTGCTATTAACACTATTACAGGAATTGTTAATACATACTCACCAGCATGGATAGGCTGCATTGCTGTTATACCAGAGGGTCCTGCAGACGTGAAGAAACTAATGTCAGTGGGCACAACTGTGCCATTGTTACTGAGTATGATACAGGTCAGTAGTACAACAGTCGCCTTTCACAGGTCAGCTGCTAATATTGAGGATATCACACTTGCACATTAAATACTATGGTGACAGCTACAAACCAAGGACACACCTCATACATGCATTAACTACCAGTGTACACAACAGTCAACTATACATATGGCATATTACCTGCACGTTCACTGTCTTGCTGCTGCGTGGCTCCAGCCTCCATCATAATGCATGTCTGCTGTTGTTGTTGTTGCTGGCAAACTGGAGCCACTACACTCATGAGTAGTCCCTCCAGTCTTGTGAGTGGGGGATATGTAGCCACCCCACCACCTGTGGCAACCTGTTGCCTGTGGATATCCGATGCACGCTGATGGACATGTCTGATTAAATCACTACAGTGATGTCGTACCTGCTCATATGTCCTATTATGCGTGCCTATGTCATTTACCCGATGGACAAGGTCTTGCCACAGTGCAGCCCTCTCCTGCTGATTCTGGCTGGTGCGGGAAAAGAGTATTGCATAATCCTGCACCAGGCTCTGGTGTATCTCCTCATCCACAGCTGTGGAGTAGGTGGGATTCCACGGGTGGGCCATGTACCTGAGAAAGAAAATAACCTGGTATCAGCAATATATGTCAGCAGAATTTGGCACACATACTACACATGCTACTCGACTGTTATGATACAACATATCTCACATATGTAGCATCTGTCTGTCTATTGGTGGATACACATGGCCAGGTATCAGTGCTCAGCCAGCAACTGTGCAACAGTACCTGGCACACTCCATACGACATACTACCAAACCCCAGCAGTCAGAACACTGATCAGGTCAAGAGCACCTCCTCACTCTGGGGGTTTGTATCTAGGTACTGTATGGCCTACATCATCAACTACTGTGAGCTGACCACACACTGATTGCCCTGGATATACATATCCCACCTCCACCACCAGCACAAATGACTATAGTGCATGACATTACAGATACAAACTTTACACTTTGTAACAGTGACATGGTATCCTTTCAGCCCACTGGGCCAGTGGCAGATACAACCCACAATGCTGACCCCCTACACAATTGCTTTTTACAGACATCTCTGAGAATGCATGGATCATGCAATCCCATATATGACCAAGACACTCTCAACAAAGGGACAGCATCCTGTCTGGTGGATCCCAGCCATAGACAGATTGTATTACAGAAGATGGAAGCTACTGCAAGACAGAGCATAATTCCATAAAAGGAGGGCATGTCTGAGCAGCACTAGTATGGATCTATTTTCCATCATACAAAATCCATGGGCAACTTTGAGAGGGAAATCAAGAGGGACACTACAGATAACCAGAAGGCCTTCTTCAGTTATGTTAGCAACCTGGTCAGGATCCATCCTCTATGCCCATAGTTAGTACACAACAACAAATATTTCACTGACACCACAGATATCAACAACATTGTGGCAGACAGGTTCAGTGCAGGTGTCACCCCGCCCTCTCCCCCAAAATAAGACATAGTTATCCCAGCTGACTGTAACCTCCCTGTCATCACAGATGTCCAGGTGAGAGCCACCCTCAGGACAGCAGAATACACAACATGAATGGGACCTGATGGTATCCCCAGTTGCATGCTACATAAACTCTGACAGGAGCTAAACACACATATAGAAGTGCTATGTAACACTAGCCTGACTACAGGATATGTACCTGTACACTGGCACACAGCAGCAGTGGTTCCACTCTATGAAGGAGGCACCTCAACATACCAATACAATACAACACAATACATTACATTACAATACAATACTATACAATATGCTATTGCCCCTGGGACTACAGCAGCATACTGTTCTGCTACCCTGACCATTGTGACACATGTGGTGTGATGGTACCTGCGGCTGTCACACAGTTAGACAGGGTGACTCATATGGCATATTACCTATCTGACTAACATTCAGCAGGGGTATGTGTGACATGTACTCATGGGGAGTCTTGCTTCTTAACACTGTGTGGTTTATTGCAGGGTATGTCTTATCTGTGGGTAGGAACTCTTACCTCCACATGTGCACTCTATTGCAGTGGCATGGATGACACACAGCAGACATTTAGGTTGTGGATGGTGTGAGGTGTTACTATGGTTGTTGGACATCTGTAATGGGTGTGACTTACATATGTAAATCCGGGAGTGGTAACCTCTATGTGGGTAGCATATGTGTACTCTGTGGTGTTGTCAGTCACTGTGCATTGGTAATGTGTTTGAGTGCATTGTGACAGTGTTGTACATGTCACTGTGTCCTTCTCCATATCTGTAGCTGTCATGTGAGGTCCATACCATGGCATCCATTATGTGGTGTGGAGGGGTACACCGACCTACATGTCCATAGCTGACACACCATGTCCGCTGACACATACCATGTGCAGGTATTCCAGGGATAGTGTGCTACTGTGAATATCATTGGGGCCACTATTGTACACATTTATGACCCTGTTTACCCCTGACACATGCAGTGGTGGGCAGCCAATCACATATCTGGTGGTTACTGGTGTAGGTGATCTGGAATGTGGTATGGTACTCCGGTTTTGACACTGGTGTTCACTCCATGCCTTTGTCACCAGGCACCTGTTGCAATACATCTGTACACATGTGCCTCACTCAGAATTTATATACATCTCTCTCTCTATATATATATGTATGTATATAGATATATCTATATGTGTGTGTATATATATATATATATATATATATATATATATATGTCCGTATACATATACACATATATATATATATATTGATGTACATATATTGCTATAGATGTGGAGGGGGGGGACACAGAGGGGGTGTGAGTGACAGAGGGGGAGGGACAGGCTGTGTTGCAGGTTGTCATATACAGTCATACCTGTAGATAGTCAGATCAGTCTGTCTACATATATGTATCTACATATATCTATATCTGTATGTGTGCATTACATAGATATGTTTGTACAATATTCTATCTACATATGTCTATGTATTCCTACATCTCTCTCTCTCTATGTATGTATACATATATGCATATCATATATATATATATATATATATATATATATATATATATATATATACACACATACATATGTTGATATACATACATATCCATATGTTAGACAGGTATATCAACATATTTGTCTACCATACTGTATACACACACTAACATACTGCTAAACATACATAACTGTGAAACCTACTTTGTACATGGCACTACAACCTACAATCAACCAACACTGATATGTGCACATAAATGCTCTCACATACAAATGTATGTACAGCCTTCACTGATAGTTGCTGTATGTCCCCTGCCCTTTACACATCTTCATATACATATGGATACAGACCAATGACACATATGGAGGGTTCACAGTATGTAGACCTTTATAGTATTACTTTACATTACCTGTGTTTGTCACAGCTGCTTGTGTTGCTGTCTGGTTCTTTGTCCTGCTGCTCCACTTCCCAGTTGTCAGCTTTCAGGTAGCTGTTGCTGAACAATTTGTTTGTGTCTGCTTAATTGCAGTTTTCTCTGTCTCTGTCTCTCTCTCTATCTCTCTGTCTGTCTCTCACGTCCTTCTCAGGGTGCAATGAAAGTACTGCATGTGTGGACTGGGAGTACAGCATACTTTTGTAGGTATCTGCATATGCCCATGTGATGGCCTCTGCACCAGTTGTTAGCCAGCATTTGCTAATTGCATGCAGCCAGTTGTGTACTGATTGCAGTTCTCACTGTGATTTCAGAACAGTGCTATAAAAAGGTATGTGAGATAGGTGTAGCCTTTTCAGATTTTAAGAGCAGGGACAATGCTGTTATGCTGTGGACAATGTTTTGTGAGTGTAAAGGTTGGTATCTCTCTCATATTTCCAGGTGTGTTGTAGATTAACATTCCTCCATTAATTTCTCCAGTTTCCTGTACTAACTGTGTATGTACACTGACACCTACAACTACTACTACTGTTAATGTGTGTGTGTGCTTTCCTTTCACTTTTGCTTGCACTTTGTTGCTAAGGCTTCAATAGTTGCCCTTTACAGTCACTACTTGTATGCCTGCTAGGTGTCTTGACTGTAGTGTGCTGCTGTAGCTTTCCTATTGTCCATGTACATTCACACCTTGGAATGCTTGCTATATCTGCTAGGGTGTTACAGCATGCAGTGTGGTCTGGCCATGGTGTGGGCCTTGACATCTATTAGGGTATTTGAGTGTGGTGCTGAGCAGGCCCCAGAGACTTTCAGGTTCATCTGTTATGTGCCTCATGGAATGGTACATATCAGTGGGGTACACCCATTAAAATGGCTGGTATGCTGCAGTTGTGACTGTGGGTTAGCATGAGCATATGTATTACTATACTTTTTCTGCCATGCAAGTGATGAATACTTTCAGGACTCCATAGTTACCATTGCATGTGTTACACCTTTCTGCCTACTGTTTGTACATTTCACATGGGGTCTGTGGGGCATCCCTGTAAGTCATTCACTGTTGCTATGTCTAGGCTCTTAACTATTCAAATATGGTGGTGTCAGACCCGTCATATGTACAGATATTTGCAGGTTGTCCACATTTCTGCCTCATATTTTGGTCAATATCTCATGCACTCCTTTTTCTGGCAAGTCACTCTGGGCTCAAGTCAGAATATGGTGACAATCATTCATGTTTCAGACTGCATACCCTTCCAAACATCCCACAAAGTGCAGACCCTGTTACTCTCTGAACTGTCTGCATTTGTTGTAACATTATTTGTAATGTGTCCCTGGTTTTGGGCCTTTGCTCCACATATTTTATTACTTGGTCCAGATGTGTTCCTGTAAGAGGTTGTGGGGTATGGGCAGTGCTTATCCTGCTGTGAGTTTGTGTGTGGCTTGCAAGGTGCTATAGTGACATTATTACCTTCTAGCTTCCAACTAGCATGGCTGTTTCTGTTCACACACTACTATTATGGAAATCCACTAGTTTTGATAGTAATTCTAAATGGCATGCTTTGTGTACTACACATCTATATTCCCTTTACATTCATTCCTACTATTACATGATATATTTATTTTAGCACAATGTTCTTGTATAAGAGTCATGGCTTAGTGGTAAGTCATGCAGACTACTGTTTCCAAGGTCCTTGGTTCGGGACTCACAGTGGGATTTTATTTTGCTTTTGAACTGAGTACAGGACCTGTCAATCAAAGTGACTAAGGCACTTTTAAGCAGTTGTAACCAGGTTAGCGCTGGTTTGCGCGGAGCTCACACATGTGCACTGGCATTTAGCTCCGCGCACACAAGCGCACTCTCGCTTACAACAGCTTAAACGTGCTTACTCTTGCGCACACCCACGCTATTTTCTTTGAAAGAAAAGAAAATGGGGAGACAGGAAAGTGGTGAAAAAGGGGTCACAAAGAGGGTAAGACAGTAGGGAAACAAGCTTGGGATGTGCAGGAGGGATGTAGGTAAGGCCCATAGCTGCCCATTTCTTCATCAGCAACAGCTGTGCATATGTATGTAATTTGGTGTGACATTTGAAACCTTCCACCCCTGAGAGAGGTGTCAGGACAACAATAATACTTGTTGTACAGCCAATTGTAATTGATAGGTTCCATGTCCAGTAGACATGTGTGCAGAATGGGCAGCTATGTATGGGGAGTAATTTTTTGTGGGTACAGAGTGCCTTTTTTTTTTTTTCAGGTGAGAGTGGTATGTCAGGTGAAGGAAGTCGGTACAGCTGGGGAGGTAGGTTGGGTAGGTAAACAGACAAGACAAACAAGACGCATACAGGGGCAGTGTATGACACGTGTGGGGGGGTTACGCAATTGATGGGGATGGAGGTTTGGATATCCAGAGCCCATAAGCCCACAGATGGCAACAGTGGAACTGATATACCCGCCCATAGGCAGTTGCCACTGTTCCTTCACTGCCCAGGATGGGGCTGTGCTGGGGGCAGTGTAGGCAGGGCAAGAGGCATGCCCGTTAGTTGCACCACCCATGCCTCGAGCTGGGGTAGGGGCTCGAGAACAGAGTCCCGAATCTCCCTACGCACCACAGTCCGGATGCTACGGAGGGTGAGTGGTGGTTCTCCTCCAGCCACACTTGCAGAGGGGGGGCAAGCCCTATCCCCTGCAGCGCTTCCACCCACAGGTGGCACAGGGCCACCGGAGGAGGGTCCGGACTCGGCACTAGTGCCAGGTGCACTCGCCAGCTGAGGTGGGAGAGGTGGGTCCGCTGGAACCCGACTTCCCTGTCGTACTATGTTTTGCATTATGTCATGACAGTTTGGGTTAGTGACATATAATAGCATTCACAATTAGTTGTAACAGCATGCATTAGTATTCCCATTAACCAAACACCCAGATATTCACACCATTGAACAGTGTGCATAACACATGCATAATTTGAACAGAAATACACAGTCCAACAACATGCAGGGTTAATTGATGGCAACAGGCCATCAGGTGTGGATGTATGAACAGGGCAGATGCATCAACAGACATGCAAATATATATGACCCAACAGGACAAACGTCCAGGGGTGTTAATTGTGATTGCACATACCATTTTCATGTGGAATGGGTTATATGTGGTTATAGGGTGGGGTGAAGAAAGTAATATTAACACCTTCAAATAACAATACATATGCTGTACATTTCTAATAGCTACAGTTATATACACACTACTGTTCTAACTACAGTTTCCTATATGATAACTATTTCAACTTGGTGATAGGACTGTTACTGCAACATCAATATACATTTTATGGTTCTTCATACACATTCATATCTAGCTTTGTTCAGCTACATCATCCTGCTACATTTGCTTTATATAGCTGTAGACAAGTGTGGATGTTTGGTATATCAGACAAAGATCCTATCTGCATATTGCAGACTGAGAGCAACTTATCCATATTTTGGGATACACATTCCAGATGCAGCAACACTTTGAACAGATTTTGCTGTTTGGTTTTGAATCTCACATGCATTTCATTCTGTCTTGACTGCAGTATACTTTATTCAGGGGTTATTACTACTGTATTGCTGGATTCATGACACTTTCTCACACTCTCTCACTTGCTTTCATTTTACTATTCAGGATGGTACTTCTAGGCTTTATTGACATGTTTTACCAGTAGTTATTACAATCCTTTCCAGCAGTCTCACTTCTGTCATGTTTCAGTATTTCCACATGGATATATTTCACACATGTGATTTCATCATCTTCTGCAGCTATACTTTTCAGCCTGCTGCAGGTTGTGTACTATTTTCTTACAGGCAGGGCATTTTTATTTCAGAATATATGTTGGACAGTTTCATGTTTAGGTTAAACTTACAGGCTGAAACACACTTTTGTAATCAAGCAATACTTGCATACATTTTCACACTGTTACTTGCAGATTTTATTTCTTACTGACTACACTGCACTCTTTTGCTGACTGTCATACTTTTATATTTCTTTACAGTTACTGGTAGTGGATTACTGACCTGCCTGGTGGTGCAACCGCACCAGCCTATCACCATAGGCTCTGCGGTTCGCAGAACGGACACCTGCAGCTGTAATATAAATGAAGTAATATTGGAATACACATCTCCATAATATCAGCTAGTTTAATTTCTTACATACATAATTAAATGTTACTTACTCAGTAGTGGGGCGTTGGGTGTTTGCCGGGCCTCCTTGATCAAAAGGTTCAGTTGGTCCTGCTTGCATCTCTTCAGGTCCGCATGGTGGTGATGGACCTGCTCACCAGTCCTTGGAATCCCTGTGGCACTGGTGAGATCATGAGCCAACTGGTCCCACGCCTCAGCCCTGTATGCTCCCCAGAGGACCTGGCCCTGCATGAGTTGGGCCTCATGATTATGGACTAGGAGCCAGACCATGTACCTGGACTCCTCAACACCCCACCTCTGTGCTCGAAAGCGACTACCCTCTCCTACTCCTGTCATTCTGCCTGCAGGTCAGTTCTACAATTGTTTATGCTTTGTATTCCCGCCTATGGGGCTTATATAGTCCGTTTTTCCCGCACATATCTGTGATTGGCCATTTTGGAATTGTATCAACTTCAGTAAACCTGCATTGTCATGCTCTAGTTTGTATTCATTCCTATATATTAGCTATTATTGCATTTACAGGTGCTGCTGTCATGGCTTAGTGGTTCTGTACCTTGACTATGGTGTATAGTATCCTGGGTTCGAACCTGGCCACTGCTTTTTATTTTTCATGACTGTCTAGACATGCTGAGGGGTGTGTCTGTGTAAAGGCAGTTTTGATACGGCTTGCTCAATGTTGCCCATCGGTTAGCTTTTTTGCGCTGTGCGCAGCTCCGCGCAAACGGGGTACGCTGGTTTAAGCCTCATTTGGCTATCGGCATGCATATTACACTCAGCTCAGTTAGGGGCACATAGATTTAGCATGTTAAACCACTGCTCAGCTACGGGCACTCATTTTGCGCCAGTTAAACCACTGCTCATCTTATGGGCACATGCACTCACTCTGTTAAACTGTAGCTCAGCTATGAGCACATCTGGCATTTTTTCTTCTTTTGTTATCTCACATGTCTTCAATATAAATGGGCTATTTCATTACATTTTACATATATTGGGGTTTTATGTGTACATATTTGTCAGGGACTTGTTTCCTGCTTATTTTGAAAAAAAAAAATTGGTGTTGTGGGGGCTCCAACCATGAATGCCTGCTCTTTAGCCAACATCTCTACCGCTACGCTATTGCTTCCTGGCTTAGTTTGCATATTTAGTTCTTATTTGCTTTCCCACTGACTGCTAACTGTAGCTGCGCTACGGGCACGCCCTCGCAAACGAGCGCACTCACGGTTAAACATCTTTACAATTTAAAAAAAATATATAACATGTTCATTTATATATATTTTATGTTCATAGTCTGTGGGGGCATGTGTTGTGTTGTGTTTATTCACATTTCCGTGGACTCTGTTGTGGGTGTTTACTTTGGGCACTTTTACACTTCTGGGGGCATGTCCGCTTGCAGGGCTCAGCCTACGGACACGCCCCCTACTGTCTTACATGGACCATGTTAGACTTAGGTGTGATTCAGCATGCTCTCATGAATATGCAAAGCATGCTGACATCACTTCATTTAACTGCAGCCTCCGTGTAAGAGTTATAACTCTTACACGGAGGCTTCGCGAATCCTGGGGCCTGTCTTTGTCTCTAAAAGAGGAAAGAGTTTAAAAGACTTTTTTAAGAAAAGGAATTTATGCTCAAGTATGCCTGATGTTTTGGAAGTGGGGATGAAAATATGTAACAGTTGTAAGTTATGTTAATATATGAAAGAAGTTAAGAATTTTGTAGTGACAACAAGAAGCTTTGAAATTAGGTTGAATAATTTGTATAATTGCAGGTCCAAATATTTTTTATACGTGGCTCTGTGTGAATTATGTCCAGCATTTTGTATAGGAAGAACCATTACAGAACTCTACATGCAAGCGAATGAACATATAAGAGCAGTAGACAGGATTGATGTAAGCAATGCCTTGGCAAACCATGTTAAGCAAAAACATTTGGTAGAAAAAAATAAGGCATGCTTCAAATTTGTAATAATTGATAAAGTTAATGGTTTTGATCATAGGTTTGATGCAGAAGATGAACTGGACTGGAGAGAATACTGCTGGCAAATCAGGCTGAATGCATGTGTATTCCCTGGTTTAAATGCTAGGGAAAACATTGACGTTGTCCTTAGAAGGAAAGGGTTAAGGCATCAAGTGATTTGGGTCACATGTTATTGTTATTAAGTATTTAAATAAGTTTGTTCATTATACAACTTGGTCTGAAGAAGTTCCATGAAGGGAATGAAAACAATTACCAGATGGATTTTTATGTAATAAAGTAATTTTGTATTTTTAGCCGTTCATTTTTTATTACTCATTCTGAGTACCCAAATCTCTCACCACTGGGTCCACTTTTGGGGGGGGGTTGTCATTTGCAGTGGTATTTGATTTCCCAAAGGGTATTATCATGCACTACTTTGTTTTTCAGGGCATGGCTCTGACATGAATCATTAGTCTGCTTCAGTCATTTCTGTAGGACATCGACATCATTTGAGGAGTCAATGATTGCCAGTCATCAGCAAACTTGGTCAGCCAAAGGCCATCTGCATGTGCCTTGTGATCTGTGAAGTATATCCCAAACAGGAGGAGGCCCAGCATTGAGCTCTCTGGTACTCCACTGTTGACTGGCCTCTTGCTGGATGTGGATTCCCTGACTCTAACAACATGTGTCCTAGCCATGAGCCATTTGGCTATCCATCTGGTGACATAAAGGTTTATGCCCAATCTTGTGAGTTTATCCATAATACCTGAGTGGGGTATTGTGTCAAATGCCTTGGACAGGTCAAAATAGGTGGTCTTATGCTCATTCATGACCTTAGTGACCTTCTCAAAGGAGTCCACCAGATTCAGGAGGAAGGACCTTCCCTTGACGAAGCTGAATTGGGTTAGGTCTAGAGTCTGAAGATTTCCTATGTAGTTGTTAATCAGGTCCATGATTATCCTTTCCATAGCCTTGAATATGAGGACAGTCAGATTAGTGGGTCTGTAGTTTCCTTGGTCAGTTGATGGTCCCCCCCCTCGTGCAGAGGGATGACGGTTGCTGTCCTCCACTCTACTGGGACAAAGCCTGTCTGCAGACTGTGGTTAAATAGAGATCTGAGTGGGTCTGTCTGCTAGGTTATGTTTCAAACTATTTAACAGGTACCCTGAAATTTTGTCAGGCCCATTGATGCCATGTTTCTAGCTTATAGAACACAATGATGACCTGTACGTTTGTGATACCAGGCAAAGGAATGGTAGGGGGTATTTCATGAGTAGTGACCAGAGGTGATGATGGGATGAAATTTGAGCTGAATTTATCAGCCAGCAGGTTTGCTATTTTTTCTGGCTGAGTATAGATAGTGCCATTCACAGCCAACACAGCACATTTTGCATGTTTCCCTTAAGATTTTGGACATAACTAAAATGCTTTGTGGTTATCCTTTGCTTGAGAGGCTATTTTAGTCATATATTGAGCTTTAAAAGACTCATCTATTTCTCTGATTTGCCGGTTGAGACTAATGATGGATTTATTCTCTGTTGTGCACCCTCCCACTTACTTCTAGACATGAATTCCTTCCTTCTGTTGTATAGTCTATTTATGGAGTAGCTCAAGTCAGTCATTATGTGTGGGCAATGTAGAGGTGTGATTGTTTTTTATGTAAATGGAAACACCTCCTCCTTTCGTTTTTTTATGTTTCATCAGGTGGTCTCAATGCATGATAGACATTGTAGCCTTCCACTGCTGGGGTGTGTTCCACAGCCTTGAACCACATCTCTATAACTGGACAGTCATCAGCATTCTCCAGAGTGAGGAGTGCTTAGAGGGAGTGCAGTTTCTTGTTAAAACTCCTAGCTATGAGCAGTAGAATTTGTAATATTGGTAGGTCTGTTGGTTTTTTGCTGCCTAAAAAAGGCACTTTGTGGGTAGCTAATGCCTTGGTCAGTATTTGAAAGCCTAGCAGTGGAAGGTGTAGACCATCTCTGACAACTTAGCATGGTCTGTCAGTAATGTTGTCTCAGGCTGACAAATAGAAGATGCCCTTGGAATGACACCAGTAGCTAGGCCAATTACTGAAGCCAATCATTTTCTGTTTGCATTATGATGTCATTGTGGGTGAGGGTAGAATGCTGTGCAATGCGAGGCTCACATCAGTCTGTGAAACATATTCAGACAGGTCTCTCATGCTTCTCTTCATACAGTCTAGGGAGGTACATCTCAGGTTATTCATACTCACATGGACTATGACTGATTCATACTGGTACTCGTGGTTGAGTGACCTGAGTGCCTGTATGATCTGGCAAATCCTGACCCCTGACATGCAACTGACAGCAGTCTTCTCTTTATCCAGTCTGTTCAGTATGTCTCCCAATAGAGTCTCCTATGACCAAGATGTTTGAATCTGTGGTGTTTTGCCTTAGGGGCTTGCTTGTGGAAACACTGTGATATATATTTTTACGTGCAGTAGCTGGTGTTGACTTGCTTTTGCTTGCATGTGGTTTCTGAAAGCAGCTTACAGAGTTTTTGTTAAGTAACTTGTGAGTACCTCCAGATATGTGGATTTATGTGTCGAAACCTTATTTCATGAGGGAAATGATGTGCATATGCTGACAACCTCTTTGTCATTTGATTTGCCAGTATGTGAGAGCTGTGTCTTAATTTTCATAGTATAACCACATCTCTCAAGTACTGTGGTTGTTTGTTTTAGGATTAAATGACTGTCAGTATACATGAGACAATTGTTCCATTGCCTCAGAAAGCCCGTGTCCACCAGGCTGGCCACAACTGCATGTAAACCCCAAGTACAACACATTAAAGTGCATTTACATAAGTATTTTTTCAGGAGTAATACATACATTCCTAAATTTCTACCCATCCCTTCCTTCCAATCTCATCATAAAAACTTTTTCTGTAGTCTTGCAGTACCGAATATTTCATGCATCACAGTTCAGACCCTCTTCCTGCTCCACATCATTGTCAATACATTTATGTTCTTGATTTTGTTTTATGAATTTATTTTACCAGTGGTACCACTTATGTAACTACATGCTGACAAATATATTCCCACTAAACCAAACACCATCAGCTTTTGTGGGTATAGATGTAGTATAAAAACACACTGGATTGAATGGGGCTGCTACCTTGGGTAATAATTTTAAAAGAAAATATATATGTAATATATAATGTATGAACATGAAAAATGTTAATATGGTTTGTTTTCTTTTCTGTTAATGTATGTGTGCCTATGTCTTAAGCGAGAATTTAATAAAGGTGTTTAAAAACAAGTTTCATCAGTATCTGTTTTAATCATCTGAAACATAACAGGAGAAACTGTGACATAATCATTAAAGCACTTTGTATCATTGTACACATGTTGTACACGTGTTTAATTGGGTGCTTCTGAAGAGAACGTTATTACTGAAATTATCTGACTCATACTTTTAAGGACATTGCATAAATTATCCCTGATTTACAAGAACTTGTAATGTTTATACCATTTGCATAAATCAGTCTGCATTACACTTTTTTTATGTTATGCATTTGTCAAACAGTTAAACTCACTAGACACATGACCTTTTCAGGGACTTGCTCAGAGTCACACTGTAGACAAATGGAGGTGAAAAGATTCAAACGCTGCACCTTTTCGTTATAGGAAGAAACTCATTTATATGTTGAACGCTTAACCTCTGCACTATCTGCATCACTGCTCAACAAATAAGTACATATGCATTACATGCACAACGGCTTTCATCAAATCATTTAGTGCAGTAAGATGGGGGTGGCATCATTTGCTTGATATTATGGGAGATCTCTTTCAGGAAATCCATTCATGCCAGAAAAATGCAGTACAGTGGTGTTGATCTGGTATTTTTGGTAATTCACTAAATATATGAGTATCAGGTCATGTCTATGACAGCTTTATTTTAACTGCATTATATTGTTACTATAACTATAAACAGTTTAATGTAGAACTAAAATGCTTCCATCAAATAGTGAAAAAAGATAAATACATTTAAATGGTTTCATTTAAGAAGGTGTAATGGATATCTATCCATTTGTATGTAGCCGGAAATATGTGTTCAGACTCATCTGTCTTTCTGTCAGGCTATGTGTCTCTTAATATGTGGATTCACTTTAGAACATTGAAAACCCATAACACTGAAATTCAAAAAAAGTGAGACCAAAATCTTGAAAATTCAAAACACTGAATCCAATAACACTGAAAATACATAGGAAATCAGCATGTACTATATTCCAGCACAACTACATACAGAAATAAATAAAAAACAAACCATATTACACTTCTTCAACTATAAGCAGGGAGGCAAGCCCACCTGCACCCCGTGGGGGGGGGGGGCTGTGCCCTCCACACACCCCTGCTACTTAAATATATCAACTTTGAGATCCCACTATACTACACTAAGATGTGTTATGTTGTAGTATAGCAAGTAAGAAGTGAACATGACTGAGGTTACCTATGAAACTCTGGTAAGTATCAGAGAGATGTATAGTAATGTGTAATGTTTTAACAGTGAAGTAGTGTTTCTAACAGAAGGTTGAGGAAAGTTGTTTACAATTTAAACAGGCAGTCAAGAAGCGCGGAATTGTATGTTTGCTGTTTTGTTCTGTATAATGCGATTTTGGATTTGATATATTTACGTAGCTGGAGGTGCAGGGTGGCTTGCACCCCTGCTTATAGCTGGAGAAGTATAATATGGTTTGTTTTTTATTTGTTTCTGTATGTAGTTGTGCTGGCATGTATTAAATTTTGGTTTTATATGTATTTTCAGTGTTATGGAATTCAAAGTTTTGAGTTTTCAGTGTTTTGAATTTTCAAGATTTTGGTCTCAGTGTTTTGAATTTCAATATTATGGGCTTTCAGTGTTCTAAAGTGAATCCGTATATGTCTGGCTGGATGCTTATCTAGTGGTTTGCAAGTAAGGACACTATGCTTCTAATACTTATTTTGAGAGCTGACTGAACTATGATGGATGTTTGGATAGATGCATTTCTTTACTTATTTAAGCACTTGTTATCTAGGTGGGTGGACTGGTAACAAAAAACTCTGTTTTCTCATGATTACAGTTTTAGAAGAAAAATGCAAGATTCTACACATTAATTTTAGCATGAGCTTTCTGTACAAAGTTGATTACAAAAGTGATATATACAATTTCTGTTACTAGATAACATAAAATGTACACAATAGAATGGTAATTGTAAATGGTGAAGGGAAAATACATGCTTTTTTCACTGTGCATGTGTGTATATGTGTCTGAGTGTGAGGCAGCTGCATTTGTCACCTTTGACATAGGAAGAAATCAAGACTTTCCTTGACCTTTGTGTAGCTACAGTATGATTAGATTTGTGATTCCATATGGAAGGGAGAAGGAAGAGATGACTTTTTTCCATTGTATAGATTTCATGTTAATTTCATCTAGGGCTGCAGTACTATTGTCTTGAAATGTGAGCATGTGTTATGAAAATGTAACTCCAAATGTAATTTCTCGAAGAGCATTGCTCTAACAAAACAATTTATGAATTAAACAGTGTTTCCAAATCCCAGAGTATATTTTCTTACTTTCTAAATAATACCTGCATTGACGCATATAAATAAGGTATTAGCTTCACTGTGCTTTTCCTGCATTGCTGTGTGGTTTTATCCAAAGAAGGGAAACCAGCTCGGGTTATAATGACAGAATAACCGCTACTACTGGTTGTCAGATGCAGTAAACAGGAAAACGAGTCCCTGAAACTAACCAGCTATTAGTCTTTTACTGAGACTCTTTTTAAAGATTATGAAAATAAGAATAATTCTGATATCTCCCATTCTTTTTAGAATAGCAGAACACCCTGTGTATACAGGGTTCTTGGATGTTAGGTGGGCTTACAAGAGGCTTTGGTGATTTTTATCATTTGATTTGCCTTCTGTTTGTCCAAAGTTCCATACTACGGATAATATCACCATTCTGTTTTATATTGTTTCGGTTCCTGACCTTTACTGACTGTATTTCTGTGAATTTTTTTTGTTACCAACAGACACAATACAAGAGAAGGACTAGTGCATCTGCTTACAAATAATAAGTTTAGAAGTCTCCTAAAAACTCAAAGATGATAAAAATGCATCTGCTAAACGAATCATAAATAAAAGTTGAATTATTCATGTGACTAAGTCTGCTCAGGTTTATTTCCTCAGTATTTTTATAGAAGGAGAATTTACATTTGAAGTTTTAGACTGTTTATTACTGCTGCTTGGTATTCTAAGTTTGTGAGTTTTTATTTTTGTCAAATAACATGTGAAGGCAGCCTGCTATTGTTTACAGCAGGATATCTTTCTCCTCTCATCTCTGCTGCTGTTTATGTATGTGCTCATCCTCTGACACACTTTTGGTGCACATGGGGTTCGTGGATGTGAGGTGGACTTACAAAATGACAAAGATCACCAAGGATATTTAAAGTATGTAGATAAACCACAAGATAGTGGTTCAGTGAGTGTGATGAAAGGTAGATTTAAGGCAAAAGTTGAAAGGCATGTCTCTCTTTCTAAACAGACAGCATGTATTAACAGTGCAGTGAAGTTAAGTACAGTGGTATTATTGCTGAAACTGGCTACCCATCTCTTCCACTGTGATCCAATGCTATTCTGTTACAATCACTGTCAAGTGAGGGTAGGTCAGTCACAACCACTGACATGTTTCTTTTATGTGTCTTTCTTCTTTATTAATTATTACGTATTTTTTGTTAGGGATTCTCATACATGTTGGTTGTCTGTTTTGTGCCTTTTTATGTCTTTGCTTTTTTTATTTTATTCTTAAATTCAGCAATGTTGCTTAAGTAAACTCCAGTTCTAGTTCTTCTATCTTCAAGAAAACTTAGTCTATCAAATTTTAAAACAGGATATTTTTACTTTCTTATACTTATGAAAATGTGTGTGTGTGTGTGTGTGTGTGTGTGTGTGTGTGTGTGTGTGTGTGTGTGTGTGTGTATATATATATATATATATATATATATATATATATATATATATATATATATACTTTTCTGCTTATTGACAAATTTATTACCAGTTTCACTGCAATCTTACATGAAGCTAGTAACAACACTGCAGTGTCTTCAGCAGTAAATGCAGGCCTTTATGAATCCTAACTCACACTCTGATGACAGTGGCCGTGTTAAGAAGGATACTACTGAGCAACTGTCTGTACTTGGTGAAAAAGCCAGACTAGCAAAAATAAATTGTTCTTGTACAAACGGACTTCTAATTTCTAGCACAGAACACAGAAAAATGGTTAACAACATTAGAATGAGATTCATGCATTATTTTTCTCAACTTTGTGAGCAATCTGCTTCCCCTGTTTTAACCAGACCAGTCAGCATTTCACACCCAACACATTCATCATGTCAAAGCCATGCAAATCACTCCCATGAAAAAGACTGGACTTCAAGCAACACCAATGGTAGGTCACCCTGTAAGCAACTCCAGAATGAGGGTGCCTGGTTATATTACAATGGTAATCAAGAAAAGTTAGCATTATTTGCAGATGAAGACTGGATACAAAGCACAAACTAATAAAAGCAGATAAAGCTGTACGCAACACTCAGGAATAAAACATACCATTTAATGAGAGAGTAAGCCCTTTTGTCTCTGAAAACACATAAACAAAACTTCATTAGATACAAACCCATTATAAAATAACCCCATATAAATAGAATTAAGAACATCACATGATTACAAATGCAATTAATCAGCAAGCAAAATCTTAAAGTGACCATGTCTAAAAACAAAATCGTGCTCACATAAGAGAATACACATATAAAACACTGTGCAATAATAGTCAGCAGCTAATCCAGTCAGATACATGCACCTCTATCAAATTTGTACTTTAAGCTTTAAAAGACATCCAGCGGATGTTAATTCATTAAGACCAGACCATCCAAATGCATTAAAACACAGTATCCAATAAAGTTCACGTCTTTCCAAATATAGTGGCCAAGCTCCCCCCTCACATTATGTGCAACTTTCTCAATAACAACAAATTTAAAATTATGCCCCAGATAATCTAAGTATGTTTAAAGAAAGCATTAGTCAATTTTGCCTTGTTAATTTCATAGTTATGTTCATACATTCTATCTCTTAACATCTACTTGTTATTCCCGATATAGAATGCAGAACAGTCCTGACAAGGTGCTGCATGCACAATGCCTGTAATGTTACATTTATATTTGCCCTTGATTTTAAAAAAATGTCCATTCATTTCAAACAGCTAAATAATTTACAATTTTGGAACATCTTTTATCACTACTTTTAGTACTGATAGTAACATGGTTAAACAAATTATTTTCAAGAACTGAATTATTATTAATGAAGACTGAGCTGTTAAAAAGAAATTGGGTAATAAACTCCTTATTGTATATAGGAAGGACCTAAAGACATTAGGTGATAAACCCCTTATTGTATATAGCAATGGACCTAACTTTAATTATTTGATAAACACGTGGTTATAAACAAGACTGACACAACTAGTTACATGAACAAATGTGATAGTTGCACAATTTGTAAATATATTTAGCTGCTTGAAATTAATGGACATCTTTTTAAAATCAAGGGCAAATATAACTGTAACACTACGGACATTGTTTATGCAGCAATTTGTCAGGACTGTTCTGCATTCTTTATCAGGAAAACCAAGCAGAGATTAAGAGACAGAATGTGCGAACATAGCTATGAAATTAGCAAGAGAAAATTGACTAATTCTTTCTTTAAACATACTTTAGATTGCCCGGTACATAATTTTAAGTTTATTGTTATTGAGAAAGTTGTACGTAATGTGACGGGGAAAGCTTGTTCACTACATTTAGAAAGACATGAACTTTATCAGATACCGTTTTTAATGCAATTGGATGGCCTGGTCTTAATGAATTAGCATCCACTGAATGCCTTTTAAAGTTTAAAGCACAAATTAGATAGAGTTGCATGTATCTGACTAGATTAGCTGATGGCTTCTATTGCATAGTGTTTTTTATGTGTATTCTCTTATGTGAACATTTTTTTGTTTTTAAACATGGTCACTTTAAAATTTAGCTTGCTGATTGCATTTGTAATCATCTGATGTTCTTAATACTATTTATATGGGGTCATTTTATAGTCAGTTTGTATCTGATAAAATCTCGTGTATGTGTTTTCTGAGATGAAAGGGCTTATTCTCTCATTAAATGGTGTATTTTGTTCCCGAGTGGTGCGTTGATTATAACAGTTATCTATGTGCCCACATCTGAATTGGTACACTAATATCCATATTTATGGGAACATATTAAGATGAAGCTTTGTGGGAACAAGACATGGAGAATAATGTTCAGGAGGAGGAATGACATTTAAGGGAAGGCAGGAATTTAACATTTATGTAATGTTGGTGTGAATGATAATTGTTTAAAAGATAATATATATGTATATGTATATGTATATGTATACGTATGAAAATATAAAAATGTCACTATGTGATTTGATGGTGCTGTTAGTGTTTAGTCTGTATTATTGGGCTCAGCACTGCTACTTACTCTCTGTGACTCCTGACATTTGCTGTCCCTGTTCTGGTTTAGCTCTGCTGCTACCAGCTCAGCCAGTTCAGCAATCCTCACATCTGTCCCCTCCATAATCTATATGGGGGGGGGTTGTATCCCCAAACCCTTACAACTTAACTATTCTTGCTCCAAGCTGACATACCATCAGGAGAAAAGTACATGTTCTTTTTCTAAGGCTATAGGCTCACAGTACCAATTTCTGGTGGAATTCCAATCAATTTTAATTTTGGTGAAAGCGAATACCATAAATGCCGTAACCCTTCTGAAATCTAGAACTCTCTAAGGAATAATTATAACACCACAACCTTTAGGGCATAAGTAAAGACCTTTATTTTTAAAACAGAAGTATTTCTCATGTAGTTTAACTAGGCATAATTTTAACATTTAATAATGGTTTTAAAAAGTATCTTGTATTCAGTTGGTACAGTACCTTGAGAAAGGAAGAAAACTGATTTACATAATAAAACGCTGAGTGACTGGTTGAATGACTCACTGAATGGCTGATTGGTTGTTTAATTGATTGATTGCTTATGATTGAAAGGAATGTGATTTCCCTACTTCAGTGAACAAAAGTGTTAGGCCAAAGTTCAGTGATAGGGAAGTAGATGTAAAGTAACTTGTTACTTAAGTTGACTACATATTGACTGAAGCAAAATAGTGAACTGGATGAGATACAATAGAAATTAATAATTCTGATGATCTATTAGTGCTTATTATCACATACCATCAACTACGAAGGTGCATCTGTGTGTCTAGCCTGTAAATATTATGTTATGTCAATGATTGGCTAGATAATGTGATCAGAGCAACATACCTCTCTGCAAGGTGTACACCTTCTTGTACATTTCTGCACAGGTATATAAAGGATGACACCACATGTGACGTGCATGGTTGCAATATAGTATAAGTTCCATGATGCACAAGCATATTACAGTTTATGTATGTACAACTATTCAACAATGCTAATATGATATCTACTGGATGCTTTTTTGGGTAATGAGTAACACCTGTTAATAATTCTGTCTGCACTGCAGTACAACATTCATATAGGAATGTATGACTTATACATAGGGCTTATACTACACAAACATAGTGCCTTGATGTTTTTACAAACTCTTATTGTAGATTCTGTTGAAAAGCACTTCAACATAGAGGCTGTGTGTTAAAAAAGCGTTAAGCTCAATAAACAATATCTGTGAAGAATGTGTTCAATGCACACTTGCACTGATCAGGGCAGATATATAAGTGATGATTTCATGCCAGCATCAGAGTATAGATGCCCAACAGTGACTTCTTATCCTAGTTTGACGATATGCACAACATCAATGCATTATGTGCATAAATACGGAATATTCACTAAGTCATAAAGTCTCGAATATAAACTTGCCTTGGCACACTTCTTTGTACCTTAATATATTCATGTTCCACTGTACAGTATGTGGGCAAATGTTATGACTCATGCAAACTGGTATAACACTGAAGTATTACATTTCAACATCAGGGCACTTCCAGTGACATATCTCTGGTGAATGCTCCACTTATGAGCAGTGATTGTGTTACAGACAGACAGTTGTGTGTGTTTGTGTGTCTATAGAGTACCTAGTTAATGCGACATAAATTAATATTTTTGATTAACCGAATGTTTGAAACAAGACTAGGTTATATGCATGCACCAGTGATGACACAGATTTGGCTGGAGATCCAGGTGCAAGGCAACCATATGGGAAGAGGAGGGGAGCATGGTTACAGACTGTTGATCTCTGTTGGAGACATCACATTGTCTGGCTACCCTTTAGTTAACAGTAGGGGAAACCCACAAAGCAGACACACTTAAGGGGTGAAACAGATATCCCGTAAAAGTATTATCATATCCCGCACTAATAAGATGTAAGATTTAACATAAAATTCTCACTGTGTAGTATGATGGCTTCCGACCTCTGCTGCAAAGTTTTGCCCCTTCAAGAGGATTAGAGAAGGAAAAAAAGAAGGAAGGATGGAAGGAAAGATGGAAGGAAAGAAGGAAGGATGGAAGGAAAGATGGAAGGAAAGAAGAAAGGATGGAAGGAAAGATGGAAGTAAAGAAGGAAGGATGGAAGGAAAGATGGAAGGAAAGAAGAAAGGATGGAAGAAAAGATAGAAGGAGAAAGATGGAAGGAAAGAAGAAAGGATGGAAGGAAAGATAGAAGGATGGAAGGAAAGATAGAAAGAAAGAAGGAAAGATGGAAGGAAAGAAGAAATCATGGAAGGAAAGATGGAAGGAAAGAAGGAAGGAAGGAAGAAAATAAGGAAGGATGGAAGAAAAGATGGAAGGAAAGAAGAAAGGATGGAAGGAAAGATGGAAGGAAAGAAGAAAGGATGGAAGGAAAGATGGAAGGAAAGAAGAAAGGATGGAAGGAAAGATAGAAGGAAAGAAAGAAGGAAGGAAAGAGCACAATAACAGCTGTAGTAGAAAACTTGGCACCCAGAACCTGAATCAACAGAGGGGCAAGAAAACACACACACACACACACACACACACACACACACACACACACACACACACACACACACACACACACACACACACACACACGTGCGGGCTTAAAAAATGTTTAATAAATCGCATGAGCATGGTAAGGTACTTGGCAATGGAAAAGTATACTTCATTTCTAAAAGAGCGGAAGGAAAACACATGTTGAAAATGGCAAGCTCTCACTTTCTACTGAAAGAAAGATAGCATCTTGAAATCACTTTGTTTTCCTTTGCTTGTTTGTTTCTTTGCTTCAGGTTCTTCTTCATTTTATTGCTCAGTGGAGTGATCCAGTTGCCTCCTCCTCCTGTCTAATTGCAACACTTCCATTATTTTTTGCAGTAGAGTTTAGGTAGTGGTGTCAAGATCAGTAACACGATGCATTAGGGTTGGGCACTCTGTGAATCACATCCTGCATTAAGGTTGGGGATTCTATTGATCCCATTAAGATAAGTATTTGGCTTTCTATCAGTCGCAATAGACATTAGGGCTGGAGGTTCTAACACTCTCATAATGATTAGTACTGGGGATTCTATCAATCACACCATATGTTATGTTTGGGGATTCTGTCATCCCCATCATGATTAGTATCGGGGATTTTATCAATCATGAGTACTAAAACTGACAAACCGCAAGTTCGTGGAAGTGCAGGAGGTGCAGGATAACAATAAATCCAATTAGCGCAAACTGGCTGTAAAGTGCAAATGCGTTTATTTGAACAGAACAAAAATCACGTTAAACACTGAAAGCGTTTTTCATCCCAGCAAATGCCGGAACTTCATCAGACAACAACTTCCTCTCCCACTGGTATCTTTATAAGAATTACCAGCTGTCAACAATTAATTATTTAAACGCATATCACGTTGTTTTTTAAGAAATAAGTGCATAGTTAATAGTGTTAAAATAAATGAAATAAAAATACAATACAAAACAATACAATTGCAGAAGTCCTACATAGGTTCTTTGTACATAGCCAAGTTACAGACAATAAATAAATTGTAATAGTCCGTATTATATTTTTTCCGATTGCTGTACAAACAACCCAACTTTTGTTATTTGTATGCTTTTATACTTTTTATTATCACAATATATCTTACAATGCATATACTAACTATGTTATAATAAATGTATATATTAAAAAATGTATATATTAAAAATATGTGTAATACCGTACCTATTAGAATTAATAATAGGTAATATTAATAATTAATAGAATCGACTGAGTCATTAGAATACAAACAGGATTTTACTATTGCATTTACATTTACCTATTGTACAGAAGCATTAAACATAGGTAGAATAGTGAAAAATAATCTTTAGATAAAAACTTATCACATATTTTTAATTTTGGCCCGATTTCATACAGAAGGGGTTATAACTTAAAAAAGTTACTGGAAACAAATCCCAAAATAAAGAAAACCAAAAGAGGCACCACGAAATGTGGGAGTTGTAAATATTGTCAATATATAGACACATCTGAAAACTTTAACATTAGAAATGAAATCTTTTATGTCAACACATCATGCAATTGCAATTCTAGGTCAATAGTCTATCTAGCTCAATGTACCAAGTGCCCACGCGTGGGCTTTTACGTGGGCAAAACAGATGATAGGATATATGAGCATAATTATGCTATTAGAAAAATAAGGATGACAATGCCTTGGCTAGGCATTGCACAAAAAACTCAGGCCATACATTTAAATTCATGGTTATAAATCAAATTGTGCAAAAAACTAATGAACAGGGTCTTATTAATGAAAATTTATTAAAACTTGAACTCGAGAGAAGCGAACTCAAATGGCAACTACGTTTAATGGCCTGTAGTGACCCAGGCCTGAATGAGTTCTGCTCTATTGCATGCATTCTTAAAATTAAAAGTTTATTTAGATGAGTGTTATACACATGAGAATAGACATTGGTTATTAAAAAATAGGCCATTGAGAACTTAAATAATATAAAATAAAGAAAAATTAAACAAAACACTTATAGAAAAGAATGTTATAAATTTAATAAACACATTTTTATTTTTTATTTTTTATTGTTTATTACTTTTTCACTGTCCATCTATTTATTGTCATTGTTTGGTATATATACACTTTTTATATATTATATATATATATTTTATATTTATATATATTTTTTATGTTTATGCAACCAGACAGTTATATGTTTATTAAATATATTCATTGTGTTATGGTATTTTAACTGATTAAATAACATTTAGGTAGGGAGAGACCTCATACAGTTAATACCAACTCATTCTTTTAATTCTAATAGGTACGGTATTACACATATTTTTAATATATACATTTTTTAATATATACATTTATTATAACATAGTTAGTATATGCATTGTAAGATATATTGTGATAATAAAAAGTATAAAAGCATACAAATAACAAAAGTTGGGTTGTTTGTACAGCTATCGGAAAAAATATAATACGGACTATTACAATTTATTTATTGTCTGTAACTTGGCTATGTACAAAGAACCCATGTAGGACTTCTGCAATTGTATTGTTTTGTATTGTATTTTTATTTCATTTATTTTAACACTATTAACTATGCACTTATTTCTTAAAAAACAACGTGATATGTGTGTTTTAAATAATTAATTGTTGACAGCTGGTAATTCTTATAAAGATACCAGTGGGAGAGGAAGTTGTTGTCTGATGAAGTTCCGGCATTTGCTACAGTGTTTAACGTGATTTTTGTTCTGTTCAAATAAACGCATTTGCACTTTATAGCCAGTTTGCGCCACTTGGATTTATTGTTATCCTGCACCTCCTGCACTTCGGTTTGTCAGTTTTAGTACTCATTGGTTTTCTTCAGTTCCTGGTTTCTTTGTTGATTTTATCAATCATGTCATACATTAGGATTGGGGATTCTATTGGTCCCATCATGATTAGCATTAGGGATCTAGTGGTTAAGGAAGTGGTTTTCTGTTTGCAGATTGCAAAGTTCAAACCCTATCAATCACAACATGTATTATGTTTGGGGATTCTGTCATTTTCATCACGATTAACACTTGGGAGTATACCAATCCCATCTTGATTAGCACTGGGGATTCTAACAATCACATCATGTATTAGGGTTGGGAATTTCTCTGCTAAGCATCTGTGTGAACCTCTGGGATTCACTAATTCAAAGACATCTATGCTGCATTGACCAATTGGTTGTGTGATAGCTGCTTCTGTAAAGTCCACAATGAGAAACCAGGCTGTAACAGCTTCTGCTGAGTGTGTGCACAAGCCTGCACATGTGTATGATTAGAAATACTTTGAGGAGAAGATATGTGCACTTAGTTGTCATTACATGAGAAGTAAAAATATTCATTAATATTTGAGCAGAGTAGACAATACTTGTTGCTGCAAGTAGGGTGAGTCTAAACTTCATGTGCTGATAAAAGCACGATGTTGCTGTTATAATTAGCATTGTTATGCAGTGAAAGTCTTTGGATGGCATTTTAGAACACGTTTTTTAGCCATGTATCTTTTTAGAATGTCAAAGCATTGTATCACGAACAGTTTGTGAAATGATTGGTATATGGAATATGTACAGCTGAGTGTGCAACAAATTAAACGTGTTATACTGCAGGTTTACAGAGTTAGTTTTAGGACAAATGATGAAACCACAGGTTATGAACTAAACTCCTTTATCATGTTTAATTTATTACACAGACCTAATCTACAAGTATTTCATCTAATCACTTTCTCTATTTCTCAGGTCTGAATTAGAACATTAATTTTATTAGCATATTGTAGTCGAAGGGGGGGTTTCAGTACAAGGGTATAACCAGTCATACTAAATGTACTCAAGAGAGTACATTTTTTTCTGAGCAACTCTCAGGAAAAGTATGGTTTATTGAGGTAAAAAGAAATCTATAAAAGTCCAAACTAATGAAAGCAACAGGCGTGTACTGCTCACTTACAAATAGTTTCATAGTTTTGTGCTGTGGATACACTACATTAAGGTTGAAAACCATTAATACATGGGTTTCACAGTCCCATTATATATTGCTTCCAAACCAAGAATCTAGTTGAAAAGTTATTTATGATGATAGTGCTGCTACTTGCTGAAACCAAAGTCTGATTAATGCACCAAACATTGCAGACTATAACCTTTTCAGCACTGTATTATGCGCAGTTACTAATAAATTAACTTGTCTACATAACAGACAACACATACTATTCTGTTATGTGCCAGGCTTAGTTTCTCAACATAGCATACATTATAGCATTTTATTCTTCAGTTACCTCAGAACAAATGTTTTCCTACATGTACCAGAGCTAACAAAAATCAGATAGACTGCCATTCAGTCACTGTTCTTTGTTTATACTTTTTTTATGAAAGCAGTCTTTGGAATTTGCTTGATGTAATGCAGTCTCTAGGGAACTTTCAAAGTCCGTACTTTGGTATTTCCCTGATGTCATGTAGTCTGTTCATTGTGTTCTATTTCCAGGTGAATATAGCTTAATTTCACCAGTTTTTCAAGTAACTACAGAAGTTTTCCAGCCATTTACAGTGACCAGACTAGCCATCCGAGTCCCCATGGAACTGGTAAGAAACCTTTTATATTACATGCAGTATAGATGCTGTTAAAGAAGGTTTTACAAAATTTTGGACAGGCTACAGAGTTTGTATAAACAGTATATTAGCAAATGTAAAACCTTATTAGGGTAAGTTGACAGTTGGGCATTATGCAAACGGATTACGTTTACCTGGTATCTTAAACAAAAACACGTGTGGTATGACAGTAAATGTTTATTGGGTAAGTCATATGAAACTGCTTTTGTGTGCAATGTCATAAAAGTACAATTCAGACCATTGTTAAAAAGTTAAACAACAGAGAAAAATCTTCTAATGGTAAACAACCAAATAAGGGTCATACACTTGCATTATTTCCAGATGTTAAATAGTTATGTCCTGTCACCACATGTGAAATGTTATTTTCAGAGTTACAACAGCAGTCACATCAGTTATTGACAGAATATCCTGTACATCTTGTTACACCCTTTAGACAAAAGTGGAACGAAGTCACTGCACAGCACAAAACAGATAAGGACAGGGACGAGATTCATGGTGAACTGACAGAAAATTTTAATAAACTTGTAAAAGACAAACAAAATTAATTCAGAAAGTTTAGACAAGATATACAAACATTTTTTTCAGAAGTATTTTATGATGTGTTATTAAATATCTGTCTTTTTAAATGTTAATGAGGACATTTGCCAAATGGAATTTGATTGGTGACACAATTAATGACTTAACTTGAAAGTTTTCATATAAAATGGTAGAAGAAATGTAATTGATTGTATTCTGATGAAGTCTCCTGAGAGAGATGAAAGCGCTAAATACGTTTGTTTTATTTGTCTATATATGGTATTAAATCTATTTAGATGTGGATCACACTGCTTTTTATACATTTTTATTATTTTTTTATTTTATTTGTTGGTTTCATTAGTTTTTCATAGTTTTAAGTGGTCCGGGACCACCCATGGATACATTGGATGTCTTTAATTTATCCGGTACCGATGGTTCCAATCATGGGCATCAAACCGAACTAATTCAGCTAAGGGAAGAAGTAAGCCAAATCTGAGGTGACTTGACCAGGCTCATTGAACTTTTTTCTCAAAACGATGGGATTGTCAGTACAACTAGTGGCGGAAGTATTGCTGGTATCCAGGCGGGCATGAATATGCATGAGGTAAACCATAAGGAGGTACAAGCTTCCAGCCCTATTGGTTCTAATGAGCAGGTGGTTCAAAGAATGGAGTTGAGGCAAGATGGTGCCGCAGACAGGGGACAGCAGCGTTTTGGACTAGATTTGAATCCCACTGTCAGTGGGGTCGTTTGGAGCAAGGAAATACAGCGTAATGCTAATTGAAGCAATGGCACTTCCCCCAAAGGTACTGTAAACCCAGTAGCATCTGGTTCCAATGGTTTTGTTAACACAGCGAATAATTTGGTAGCATTGGGCAGTAATATGCATACCAATGGGAACGTGAAAGTAACTTTAACTTAACTGATTTTATTGCTAAACAGTTCAGTTTTAATCAGCCCAATACCAACTAGGTTCCTGTAAGACTACCGCTTCAGTTTGATAAACACAATTTTGGTTCATTAAAAAAGTTAATTTTTTTCTTCAAGAAGAGACTGTTTAAATTAAAGACATCCCAAATTGACATTGCTTATTTAAATGAATGTTTAAATTTAAAAATAGTCCCTCAGGGACTTAGACTTTATAAATTTCCATTTGGCGTGTTTTATGAAAAAGATGTGATCATTGATTTTATTGAATTTTTTGACACAATTGGTATGGATTTTCTAAGAAAGACTGTCTTTTATTATGAAATACAGAAGGTTGCTCTAACTCGTGAAATTGAGGAGCTGGATAGGAAAATTAGGGAAGATTTGTTATTTCCCCAATTTCAAGACCTGTATCACAAAATATTGCTCAAAGATGAAAGGAGATGTAATAACATTTATCATAAAAAGAAGTGGAAGCTAGAACAGGATTCAAATCAATATAATAAAAAAGAAGTGTATCCCACCCCTCACAGTATGGATTTTAACCATAGTAAAAGTAATGGAAGGGAAGAATTAGAAACATTGAGTTATAGTGAAGTTTTAAGGGTGAATAATGTAAATACTACTCAGATGGAATATGAGAGGGGGGAGGTACAGGATTTTCCATATATCAGACGCTCCGAGAGACTGGCACAGAGAAACATAGAGAAAGGGAAATACAATCAGAATTCCTATCAACAGACACAGAAGAAGGGGTTTTATCAAACAAACAGACACAGGAATTAGTTGGTAATATAGTTAAATGTAAAATGGTTTTACTGTGTACAATTATACTAATAGAGAGATTACAGATTAATACTTTGGTTTGTTATCTAAAATAATTAAATTCATTCCTGAGGGAAGAAGCAACCTTGTGGACAATGTCCTGGCTTTGAAATTGTATACTAGAAAATTAAATTTTGAGTTACAATTTAATGATAGAGATGGAGAATTAGGAGAAGGGAACACAGTGAGTGAAAATAGATGGAAAAAAAGAAGTACATATAACCCTCCATTACATGCTTTAGTGGATACATTTGAAAAACTAGTGTTGGAGGATTTCTATCATATACACACTTTAGATAGAAAGATTCCCTGGAATTTAAGTAGAGAAGAACATCATTTATTAATGGATTTAAGGAAAGACAAAACAATACTTACAATAAATGTTACAATAAAGCTTGTATTCTGGAACATAACCACCTTAAGTCCCACTGGCTATGCCCTAGTACTAAACCAGACTAACCCCAAATGTCCCAGACCACCTAAGCCTCTTCCCCATCCCAGAGTTAACAATTTTCCCTCAAGGCTGCACAATGTAACCATGTAAGATTATCTACATAAGCTCTGTGCCTGTTATTCAACAGTATGTAAAGCCAACTGTTTTTTGTGTCTTTATGTTAATAATATTTACTTCTGTACGTATTTGAATTGTACCTTCTCTTCTTTTTGGAGCTTTTCTCCCCGGGCTTCTACTGAAAAAGGACATGTATCCAGCTAGACCAGCCCGGTCAACAAATGTAAAATAAAATAAATAAATACTTATTATGACCCCAGATAAAGTGGGTGGGGTGGTCTTGTTTAAAAATGAAGACTACATAAATGAAATGCAACAGCTTTTGTTTGAAGAAACTACATACACAGCAGTGTCTATAAATCAAATTAATGTTTCTTATTCCAGAATTGACTCCTATCTGGAAGAATATTTGTTGAACAATAGGATAAATGGGGATGTTTATGATTTCATATATAAGAAATACTATAATATTCCGGTATTCTTTGGAATACCGAAAATACACAAAGATATAGGAAAGTCCCCCTTTAGACCCATAGTGGCTGCCAAATGCCTGAAGTTATAGATCAAAATGTACAGCACGTTGTAGAAAAGACATCCCACTTGGTCAAGGACTCGTGGAATTTCTTGGGGTTACTTAAAAAGGAACTGTGGACTAAGGAGTTGATTTTTTTAACTATAGACATTAAGGACCTTTTTACAGTTATACCTAAAGTGTAAGGGTTAGAATTTTTTGAAGAAACCTTATTTCAGTTTTCAGATTTAACCCATGAGCAGGTGACCTTGATCTGTGAATTAATGAGTTTGGTGTTGGAAAATAATTTTATTTGGCTTGAAGGGGAATATTTCCAACAAATTTGAGGGGACGCCATGGGTGCAGCCTGTGCACTGGTATATGCTAATTTGGTCCTTTTGGGATGGGAGAATAGATGTGTGATAGGCTGCCCCCATTGGGACAAAATACAGTTAGATTCCTGCTTCTTGGATGATATTTTTTTATGGAAAGGAACAGTGGCTGAAATTGAGGAATTTATGTTTTATTTAAACAATTCAACACATTTTTTTTAAATTTACTTATAATTTTCATGAGGACAGGATTAATTACTTAGATACACTTATTACACATGACACAAATGGTTTTAGATCTAGAGTATTTAGAAAGGATACTTTCTGTAACTCTTATTTACACTTCAACAGTAACCACCCCTTGGTTCAAAAGAAGAGTATCATTAAGGGACAGGCAATAAGAGTTGCTCGGATGACCTCACATCATGAGGATGTTAGTGAGGAGCTTGATAAAATTGCACATTTGTTCTATGAAAGGGGGTACCCTGTACCCCTGGTGAATGGGATAATCTATGATGTGTATAGTAAATGGGGGACGAGGTATTGGCCCCTGTTGGGGGTAGGTTTGACTAAAGAAGTAAACTTGGAAGTTAATAAGAGTTACAATAAAGCTTGTATTCTGGAACATAACCATCTTACTGGTAGAATCCAGGAAGCTTTAAAACATAATTGGAACATTTTTAAAATCAATAAAGAAGTGGATGAAAAATTGGGAAGGCAACCTATTTTTGCCACTAAAACCGCACCAAACTTTAAGAGATTGCTTGAACAAAAAATTGAAATGGAGGATAACATGACCCAAGGCACTAGAGCCTGTGGAAGATGTGGGCAATGTTCATTTATTATGAAAGAAAGGGTTGTGAAATTGGAGAATTATGGGCAAAATAAAGTGTTTTTGAAGAGAGGGAATTGCAATACTAACAGAGTGGTTTGCTTGGCACTGTGTGAGACCTGCCCCCATTTTTATGTGGGGAAAATTGAACGTGCGTTTAAAACTAGAATTTATGAGCACACCAATGACATAAAAAATAAAAAGATGACCAATGCCTTGTATAAGCATTCCCACTCTTGCCCCACTTTTACAAAATTTTCTTTAGGTATACTGGACAATGTGAATTTGAATCCCAGGGGGATTGGAAAATCTGTTAAAGAAGAAAGAAACTGTTTGGCAGTTGAAATTAGCAGCTATGCTTCCACCGGGACTCAATTAAACAGTTTCCATTACACCCATGTTAGTAGAAAGGGCTAACAATATAACTCAAATCCATTTAAGTTAATAAATATATTTTTAAGATGTTTTTAAATGTATCATATTTATAAATATAAAGGTAGGGAACATATACATTGATTATTCTATTTTATTTGTGTTGTTTTTAAAGTATTTTATGATGTGTTATTAAATATATGTCTTTTTAAATGTTAATGAGAACATTTGCCAAATGGAATTTGATTGGTGACACAATTAATGACTTAACTTGAAAGTTTGCATATAAAATGGTAGAAGAAATGGCACTGATTGTATTCTGATGAAGTCTCCTGAGAGAGATGAAAGTGCTAAATAAGTTTGTTTTATTTGTCTTTATATGGTATTAAATCCATATGGATGTGGATCGGACTGCTTTTTATACATTTTTAATAGAAATATTGTCAAACAGATTAAAACTGACAGGTCAGAATATTCCACGAATTGTAGATTTACAGGCACAATGCTTAACTACCATATGTAAATCACAAAAGACACATATAAATTTTCAAAATACTTTCTTCCAACACTTTAATGACTCTTTAATTAGCGGATTAGGGTTTGATGTTAATGTTACTAAATTTGCAGATTGGACTAAATGTACTTTTCAGTCTCTGTACGTACAAATACAAAAAAAATCAGTGCAAATGAAATTAATGTCTAGCAATGAATATGTGTGGAGGACTATGTTTAAAAGATTAATCCCAAGTACCAACTGGATTGAAATGCATGAGCAGCAGACAATCTGCACAAATATGTACTGTACAGGAAAAGTTACATATTATAATGTAACAAGCTCAAAACTAATGTGTCAGGTTGTAGTTTTACCACTGTTTTTTTTACCATCATTTTATCCATATCAGTACTGGTTGCCCCAGCTAGAGGGAAATTATATGGATTTACAAAACTGAACATTGTACTCATACAGCTAATAGACTAGTATGTGTTCAGCACTAACCAGTATATGAAACATGTTTTTACAGCATTCTGTGGAGACAATAAACTATTTGGACATTGAACTTACTAAAGACAGGAAAGACTTACAATACAGAGCCTGTATTTACAGGAAGAATACATATTCAAACTCTTTCCTGCACTACACCAGCTCCCACCCCTACCATCAGAAGAAGTTGGTAGTGAAGGGGCAGTTAGTACAGGCTGCAAGGATGGTGATGGAAGATAACCACTTTGAAGAAGAATGTGAAACCCTATGGTGCATGCTCTTACATAGAGGTTATACAAACACCCTCTTGTTCCAACTAATTATAGAAGTACAGGTCAAACGAAAACAGGGGCTATATAGACCTATCTTAAATGACGGTACCATGAGAACAGTGAATCAAGAGAACCATGTAGATTTCCAAACAAGGTTGGAAAAAATTGAGAACTACAACAGTAACATGACTAAAGCAGTTGCTCCATACACTTTGAGTTTAATAACAACTATCAGTGTAGACGCACTGGATTTAAAAAGGATACTGGTAAAAAACTGGGACCTGTTAGATATTATGAATATAAGGCTGAAATTAATTCTGTTGTAAATATGCTGAAAGAAAAAGTTTGCTTGAATATATGTATAGAGTTTACAATGTGCATTCATACTATATGTATAACAGACAGGCTTCTCTTCACAGCATCAGAAAATGCCTAACAAAGCAATACTGGAAAACAAGCATTACATGATTTTCTCATGTTTGTAGAACAAATATCTATTAACAGACATCCTTTTTTATAAATTCAGCAATACATGATGTTTTTCCAGTAGGAACAGCTTATTCAGATGTTTCCTTTCAGAATGGCATCCTCACATCAGCAAAAGTGCTTAAATCACAAAAGGACAATAGAAAAGTCTAAAAACAGACATTATGTGACTTCCCACATAAGGCCAGAAAAACATACCAAGAGGAAATGGGTGCATGACTAGCTCTGTATATAGCAATTGTAGTAATTCAGTTATGTGAGAGAAGGACAGAGAGGTATTTTGTAGAAGTCATCATTCATATCTGTAATGAAGGAAAACTTTGTAAATATATGCTACAAATCTGACAGACTACGTGTGGTTTGTTATAAAATAAGTTATCTGTAACTGTGCTTATAGCTGCAAAATATATTTCTTTATCAGTGTGCAATTTGAAAGGCTTGGTGCTTTAAACAGATTTCAGATGGAGTCATGCAGAGCTATGTGTCTCTGATTCAACAGTAAACAGCACAGCAAGACTGTGTGTCTTAAGAAGACTTCAAATCCCACAGCAAGCAAGTAAGCAGTAAGCTCCGTATAATTTTTCAGTGGTGATCCTTTGACAACGTTCCTAGCCTGTATCCAAAAACAGGGGGAGTGAATGGGTAATGTCACTCCTGTAAAAGCACAGTAACGTTTATGTGAAGTACTTCAGATTTCTACAGTTTTCAACAGTTTGTAGCAATACAGTTTAATAGATGTCTAAATCCGGTGAGACTGCATTGCAGGAAGGTGGAGCAGTTCCATAAATTCTCCAGAAAAGGTACAAGACAAAGTTGTAAGACTGAATCTGCCAGTTTTGCTGTACCGACTCCACAAGTGACTACAGAAACTTTTCAACCATCTATGAAAAAATATTTTGAGCTTTACTTTCTTGCTGCTTCTTGCTGTGGGATGGATCTGAAGTGTTCTTAAGACACTCAGTCTTGCTGGCTAGATTCTGCTAAAATTCAAAGTCTGGTTATATTTGCATTCACAGTCTGTTGCATACAGAAACTTGCAGAATATACACTGATGAGAGAATATACTTTGCAGCACTTGTCTTTAAGAGCAGTAACAAATAACTTTTTATAATAAACCCAACGGAAACACGTTGCAGGCTTAAAGTACTGTTCCAACTTTACTTCTCATATAGTACAGATGATGTGAGAGATATAACATTTACCTTAGGACTTTATTTATTTTATTTTATTTTTATTTTACATTTGTTTACCGGGTTAGTCTGACTGGATACATATCCCTTTTCAGCAGAGACCCGGGGAGAAAAGCTCCACAATTAAATAGAACAAACAATACATAGTCTAAGATCAGAAACATTCAAAATACAGATAGATTGAATACAAGTATATTCTATTAAATTCCACAATTACAATGCTGAGTAGATAACCAAATATTTAGATAGGTTGAGAAGTAAAGAGGTTTACGCTTTTAAGCACAAGGGAGAAGGCTATATCTACATAGACAAGTCGAGTCTATGGGTATAGGAGAGGGCAGTCAAAGAGAAGAGGACGTGTATAGAGAATAAGTTTAAGTGAAACCAGTGAGATTTGGGTGAGGAAGTCCTATAGATAATAAAGAGTGGGTTGTAGGGAGCTATAGGGTTAGTCAGGATTGTCACAAGGGCATAGCCAGTGTGCCTTAAGAAATGACTTGAGACTAGTTTTAAAATGGCTGAGTGAGGTTGTTAGTCTAAGGTTATTGGGAAGGGAATTCCATAGCCTTCCAATAGAATTGGCATAGAGAGCATCACCTCCCAAGTTATTTGATTTCATGGTTTGTACCAGGACACTGTTAGAAGATCGGAGGCAGTTAAGGTTGGAGTAAGGGGTCAGGAGTTTGTTCAGAGAGGGTATTTTTTCTGGTTCCTTAATTATTTTAAATGCTTCCGTAAGTTGGTTAAATTTTAGAAGATTAGGTAATTCTAACCATTCAAGCTTCTTTAGGTTGAGACAGTGATGAAGGAGACCCAGTCACAAATTTAGCGATATGGTTATAAGCAACTGAGAGTTTGTTGAGCTCATTTTTATTGAGGAAGCATACAGTAGAGTGGAAAGAAGGTGAGTTCGCGCTATAGTTAATTTGGTATAAGGAGTTAGAAAGTTCTTAATTCTGTACATAGAACCTAGTTTCTTATTAACTGTCTTAATAGTTTGAGTAATGTGAACATCAAATTTAAGCTTGTGATCAATAGTAACACCTAGTAGTTTAGTGTTGGTAACAGGTTCAATGATGGTGCCATTAATGGATTGAACATGAAAGATCTTATTATTAGAATGAGGTGGGTATTGGCCTGAGGGGATTCCTGTGGTGAGGAAGATTAGAAGTAGCTTAGTTTTTATGGGATTCAGTATGAGTTTCCGTTCTGAAAACCATTTTTCCACTGCCGCGAAGCAGTGTTGGGTGGCTATTTGGAGATTATGGAGGGAGACATCAGAACAAATCAGGGTGGAGTCATCTGCATATTGGATGCAGGTGGCTTTGGGGATGACTGAATGGAGGTCGTTTATGAATACAGAGAAGAGAAGGGGACCAAGTATAGAGCCTTGGGGAACTCCTATGGTATTTGGTAGCAAGAGGGATAGTTTGCTTTGCCACTGGACTGCTTGTTGTCTACCATACCTCTAACATAGCTGGATTTATACAGCTCTTTATATACACTTTTTAGTCATGCATAAACATATTTTTGAGGAAACACATTGTTCTGTATTCTATTTTGGAGAATTGCTTATCCTGTAGAAACAATACTAAGCTTCCTTGTTTAACAATGTCTTGTAAGAGACCAGCTTTTCTGACAGTGTGAATATCCTGTAACAGTGCCCTGATGTCCATGTAGAAAAACATATTTTTGAGAAAACACATTGTCAGAGATCAGCTTTTCTGACAGTGTGAACATTCTGTATTTTATTTGGATCTTTGTATAAAAAAACATCTGTTCTTGTGCCATATCCTGTTTTTCATGCAGAAAAACATATTTTTGAGAAAACACATTGTCACAGTGAAATAAACATATCCTGTTGTTTTAGGAAACATAATTTTTTATATGCAGAAAAGCATGTCAGTGTTCTTTAAAAGCAGATTTTGCATTTTTGTTCTTGCATACATCCTGTTTCTGAGTCTGTAAGGGAAAAATGTCCATTCTTTAAAAGCAGATTTTGTATTTTTGCTCTTGCATACATCCTGTTTTGAGTCTGTAAGGGAAGAATGTCCATTCAGCAGATTCCTTTTCCAAGCCATGGTCATTTAGTATGACTGCTGATCACATATTACTAAACTTTGTTTCTGCATTTAAGCAAACCTTTTCTTTCAGCATATTTTTAATTTCAGATTTATATTCATAAAATCTAACAATTCCCTCTGATTTTAAACATACTCAAAACATTTTATATAGAAAACACAATAAACAAACCTTTAGTTTGATACAACAAATCAAAATGCAATTTTACATAGTTAATACAATGATATTAAAGTATTACTACCAAAACTGAATGTATTTAACAACTTTTGCAGACCATTCTGTGAAAATATTTTATCAGTTATGAGCTGTGTCTGCTTTAGTTTAACTTGATCAATTTATTCTTTTGCAATCACAGAATTTAATTTATGACTTAGAACTGTTTCATTAACTCTTTGCAACTGTTGAATTAACTATAAGAGACAATAACTATGTGCTACTGCAAGGATTTATACACTGCTGAAAATATACAGTTTCAATGTCATTTTAACCATAACATTGTGATCATGTCTTCAAACTGCTCATTAACATCTTGGTAAAATTCTGAGCTGGGCTTAGATAATAAATATTTGAAAGCAATTATTTTACTGGTGTAAAACCAATGATATTACAACTTGACAAATTAGTTTTGAACTTATTACAATGTATCCTGTACAGTATGTATTTACACAGACTGTTTGCTATTTATGCATTTCAATTTTGTAGGTATCTTGGACCCATTTTTTATTTAAATATGGTTTTTCACACATATTTATTACTAGACATTAATCTCATTTGTACTGAATTCTTCTGCATTTGTACATACAAAGACTATAAAGTACATTTAGTTTAATCTTACAAATTTAATAACATTAATATTAAGCAAAATCTTGGAAAATGTTTGTCTCTTTAGAAATATCTAGTGGAACTGTCACCAAATGCATATGTCCTGTTATTTTAAACTACATACTCAGCAATTAGAAACATTGATGCTTTTTTATACCAACATTGTTTTGCCAAAAACATATTAAAAATAGTGACCATTCTTGCTATTAGAAACATTTATGCATTTTGCATATCTTTATTCTGTCTTGATAGCTTTATCAATTTTAAGCCATCTCTTGTTTTTTAAACTATCTCTTGTATAGCTGTACAGTTTAACAGGTTGTAAATACAATTTAATACTAAACAATACAATAATAACCATTATGATAGCTATTAACAACTTGTAAAATATTTCACCCTGTTAGGTTTAATCCAGTTTACCAGTATTTCTAATACACTAATACCTGTTTTTCCCTCTCCCTAAAAGAGTATTGTCAAGAATGAATGAGATATTTTTTTTCCTGTAGCTTTATTTTAGACACTTGTTGTTTATTTTTTCTGTAGCTTTATTTCAGACCCTTGTTGTTTTTATTTTTTCTGTAGCTTTATTTCAGACCCTTGTTGTTTATTTTTTCTGTAGCTTTATTTCAGACCCTTGTTGTTTTTATTTTTTCTGTAGCTTTATTTCAGACCCTTGTGCAGTACTGCTTATACAGTCAGTGTAAAACTGAGAAAGTGCCCTCCCCTTATACAGTCAGTGTAAAACTGAGAAAGTACTGTAGTACTTCAGCACTGTTTACCTGCTTTATGCTGTGAGAATAGAATGCATGTCAGCCCAACACTTTGGTTATACATTTATTTTATTAGGTTACCAAACTATAGACCCCTGTCTGATTTGATAATTTTTTTCTAAAGCTTTTGCTGTTTTACTACCTCTACCTCTAGTAGGTATTGATTTGAACTGTATATATATATATATCAACTGAGTTTTTGTCCTTTTAACATTTACTTGCAAACAGATTATCAGTGACATCTATGCACAATTGTGGCATTTTATGACAATTACTAAATAGTGTTGCCTGTAAATATTTTAACAATTATGTTTTAATAACAATGATGCTTTAGAAAAACTCAAGCTACTTATCTGGCACTCAAGCTACTTATCTGGCAATCAGTCTTGTTGTTTATCTTATCTTTCCAGCATTTCCTGTAACTATTCATTCAGTCTAGGAAGGTCTGAGCTCACATTTCATACTCTGTAAACTATAATTAATTCTTTTGGCATTTTTCCTTTAATGTGATTGTGATTTGCATAACTATGCATTTATACTACATAACTGTTTGACTAATACCATCTGTGATTTTCATTTTAAAATTCAGAACTTTAGCTGTTTGGTGTAACTATATAATTATAAACAAATTGTAAAAAACAAAATAGATATTAGTTTAACCAACACATTTATATTTATATTATTTATATTTGCTGTTGTCTGCCTTTTGCATTGTAAACAAATGTACTCTAGATGAAAAAATCTTTATTCTTATTAACTATTTTCATTTAATTTTGTATACACTAGAACAGTTTGAATGGCATTCATATGCTTTTACTTACTGTAGTACTGATATATGTCATAGTACTGATATATGTCATGCTTTAACTGAATGAAAGTAAAACATTTAAGAATGATTTGTCCAGACATCAGATCCTACCATCCTACCATGTATGTTTAACCATTTTCAAAACATAAACATATTATAAAATATATTTCTGTCAGTTCAGCTAATTTATTTCCTTTATCCTGCAACTGCTGGTGAATTTTTTGAAACTCCTATGCACTTTGTGACATGACATAACTGTTCAATATCAGAATGTAATGGAAACACTTTACCCTTAGTTCATTCTTCAGATCTGTCTTTACAGTCTATTTTATAATACACAAAATGCAGTTTATGTTGAAGCACACAATAAACATTTGTCATATTTCATATGGTTTTCTTTGAGATACCAGTCAAATATTGTAATATATTTGCATAATGCCTTACTATCAACGGTTTTACATTTACTAATGTGCTGTGTATACCAACATAGCAATTTTTACATTTGCTTAAATTATGCATGAAAATATCCATACTGTCGAATAGCAACCATACCAAAATGTGGTGATAGAAAAAAGTCTTGCCAGTGAGCAAGAAAACAGGTGATCAGGCTGTTGTTGCAACAGGCAGTGAACTAACTACTGCAAGCTGCATGAACTGGAATACTTCTGTTCATTGACACATACGCACAAATGTTAGTTACTGCAATTCTTACCCTGTGTTTGAATGCAGATTGTAGGTTCAAATGATTGAAAAATTATATGGAGCTAGTCACTCAGCTGCCTATTTTGAGATTTACTTTGCTTACTGCTTGGTGCACATGGTGTGATGGATCTGCAGTGTTCTTAAGACACTCAGTCTTGCTGGCTAGATTCTGCTAAAATTCAAAGTCTGGTTATATTTGCATTCACAGTCTGTTGCATACAGAAACTTGCAGAATATACACTGATGAGAGAATATACTTTGCAGCACTTGTCTTTAAGAGCAGTAACAAATAACTTTTCATATAGTACAGATGATGTGAGAGATATAACATTTACCTTAGGACTTGTGTCCCTACCATACCTCTAACATAGCTGGATTTATACAGCTCTTTATATACACTTTTTAGTCATGCATAAACATATTTTTGAAACACATTGTTCTGTAATCTATTTTGGAGAATTGCTTATCCTGTAGAAACAATACTAAGCTTCCTTGTTTAACAATGTCTTGTAAGAGACCAGCTTTTCTGACAGTGTGAATATCCTGTAACAGTGTCCTGATGTCCATGTAGAAAACATATTTTGAGAAAACACATTGTCAGAGATCAGCTTTTCTGACAGTGTGAACATCCTGTATTTTATTTGGATCTTTGTATAAAAAATCTGTTCTGTGCTATATCCTGTTTTCACATTGTCACAGTGAAATAAACATATCCTGTTGTTTTAGGAAACATATTGTGTCCATTTTGCATGTCAGTGTTCTTTAAAAGCAGATTTTGCATTTTGTTCTTGCATACATCCTGTTTCTGAGTCTGTAAGGAAAAATGTCCATTCTTTAAAAGCAGATTTTGTATTTTACATCCTATTTTGAGTCTGTAAGGGAAGAATGTCCATTCAGCAGATTCCTTTTGATCACATATTACTAAACTTTGTTTCTGCATTTAAGCAAACCTTTTCTTTCAGCATATTTACAACATAATTAATTTCAGATTTATATTCATAAAATCTAACAATCTACAGTAAAGCAGCTTGGCCATCTGCCTGTCTGTTGATTGGTAAGAAAATTATTCTGTGTTACATACAGTATGAATGCCATAGAGGTAATAATAATAACAGAATAAATGTATATACAACATATTAGCAAATGTAAAACCTTATTAGGGCAAGTTAATAGTAAGGCATTATGCAAATGGATTGCAATTTGATAGTAAGGCATTATGCAAATGGATTATAATATTTGACTGGTATCTGAAATAAAATCATGTGTGGTATAAAAATGTTTATTGTGTGTACAATGTCATAAAAATACAGTGCATGACATTATCCAAAGGTTAGACTGTACAGACAAAAATTGTAAAGGTAAAGAACCAAGAAAAGTTAATATGTTGACATTATATTCAAATGTTAGACAGTTATGTTCTGTCACCAGATGTAAAAGGTTTATTTCAGAGTTGCAACAACAGTCAAATCAGTTACTGATAGAAACTCTAGTACATTTTGTTACAAAGAAATGTAATAAACTTCTAAAAGACAGACACAATGAGTTCAGGAAGCTTAGACAAGTTATACACACATCTTTTCAAAAGTGCATAGGAGTTTCAAATTCAGCAGAACAGCTTACTAAAGAATGTCAGAAAGACCATGCAACATCACAGGAAATTCAACAGCAGTTGCAGGATAAAGGAAATAAATTAGCTCAACTGACAAAGACTGGGAATTTCCTGCATACACAGTTAATCTGTGCAAAAGAAATATATTTTATAATATGTTTATGTTTTGAAAATGGTTAAGCATGCATGCTAGGATGGTAGGGACATGACATGCTTGTATAAAGATATACATATACAAGACAGACATGCATGTGTGTTCTTTTCATCTAGAGTACATCTGTTAAAATACACAAGAATAACAGGCAGACAACAGCAAATATAAATAATATAAATATAAATGTGTTGGTTAAACTAATATCTATTTTATTTTTTACAATTTGTTTATAATTATATAGTTAACACCAAACAGTTAAAGTTCTGAATTTTAAAAAGAAAATCACAGATGGTATTAGTCAAACAGTTTTTGTAAAATTAATGGCAGGACAGTTAAATAGTTAAATAAATAAAAAAAAAATACTGAAATCCATGTAAGGTAATTGTAAAATGATATCTATTTATGTTGTATAAATGCATAGTTATGCAAATCACAATCACATTAAAGGAAAAATGCCAAAATAATTAATTATAGTTTATAGAGTATAAAATGTGAGCTCAGACCTTCCTAGACTGAATGACTAGTTACAAGAAATGTTGAAAAGATAAGATAAACAACAAGACTGATTGCCAGGCAAGTAGCTTGAGTTTTTCTAAAGCATCATTGTTATTAAAACATAATTGTTAAAATGTTTGCAGGCAACACTATTTGGTAATTGTAACAAAATGCCACAATTGTGCATAGATGTCACTTATAATCTGTTTGCAAGTAAATGTTAAAAGGAAAAAAAACCTCAGTTGCATCAAGTACAGCCAGCAAATGGGCTATAGTATATATACAGTTCAAATCAATTGTGCAGGAGGGTGTAAATACCTACTAGAGGTAATATACAGTGAAAGCTTTATTTAGTAACCTAATAAAATAAATGTATAACCAAAGTGTTGGGCTGACATACATTCTATTCTCACAGCATAGGGCAGGTAAACAGTGCTGCAGTACTACAGGGGGAGGGGTACTTTCTCAGTTTTACACTGACTGTATAAGCAGTACTGCACAAGGGTCTGAAATAAAGCTACAGAAAAAATAAACAATAAGGGTCTAAAATAAAGCTACAGGAAGAAATATATCATTCCTTCTTGACAATACTCTTTTAGGGAGAGCGAAAAACAGGTATTAGTGTATTAGAAATACTGGTAAACTAGATTAAACCTGACAGGATAAGATATTTTAATAGCTATCATAATTATTGTATTATTTAGAATTAAATTGTATTTACAACCTGTTAAATTGTAAAGCTATACAAGAGATGGGTTAAAAAGCAAGAGATGATTTAAAATTGCTTTATTAAAGCTATACAAGAGAGAATAAAGATATGCAAAATGCATAAATGTTTCTAATAGCAAGAATGGTCACTATTTTTAATATGTTTTTGGCAAAACAATGTTGGTATAAAAAAGTATGAATATTTTTAATTCCTGAGTATGTACTTTAAAATAACAGGACATATCAGTATCAGTTCCACTAAATATTTCTAAAGAGACAAACATTTTCCAAGATGTTGCTTAACATTAATGTTATTAAATCTGTAAGATTAGACTAAATGTACTTTACAGTCTTTGTATGCACAAATGTAGAAAATTTCAGTACAAATGATAGTCTTTGTATGTACAAATGTAGAAAAAAAAACATATTTAAAGAAAAAATGGGTCCAGGGTACCTACTAGATTGAAATGCATAAATAGTAAACAGTCTGTGTAAATACATACTGTACAGGATACATTGTAATAAGTTCAAAACTAATTTGTCAAGTTGTAATATCACTGGTTTTACCCCAGTTAGAAGAAAATTATATTAAAATATTGTACTCATATACAGCTAATGGACTAATATGTACATAGCATTCTTTAAACCCAGTTCAGGATTTTACCAAGATGTTAATGAGCAGTTCAGAGACATGACCACAATCTTATGGTTAAAATGACATTAAAACTGTATATTTTCAACAGTGTATAAATGCTTGCAGTAGCACATAGTTATTGTCTCTTATAGTTAATTCAACAGTTGCAAAGAGTTAATGAAACAATTCTAAGTCATAAATTAAATTCTGTGATTGCAAAAGAATAAATTAATCAAGTAAAATTAAAACAGACACAGCTCATAACTGATAAAATATTTTCACAGAATGGTCTGCAAAAGAAAAAGTTGTTAAATACATTCAGGTTTGGTAGTAATACATGTTTTCATTGTATTAACTATGTAAAATTGCATTTTGACTTGTATCAAAAAAGACTAAAGGTTTTGTTTCTTAATGTGTTTTTTATATAGAATGTTTTGAGTATGTTTAAAAACAGAGGGAATTGTTATAGCAATAACCCACACCTGGGTGTGGTTAATGCTGGATTTACCCATGGTTTGGCATCGGGCTTCGGGACCAAACAAAGCCATGGGTATTGCTATTATTATACAATGACATTATTTAAGAAAAGAAATAATTACTTTTCTTAAATAATGGCATTGTATAATGCCTCTTTACTGCCCTTCCGCAGCTGTCTGGTATTCTGCGGCAGTTCTGATGTACTGTGCATGCCTACAGTACATCAGAGCTATGGCAAAAGCACTGTTTAAGCTATGTTAAATGGGTTTAACATAGCGAGACAGCTTTAAAATAAGTAACAGAGATCTCCGTTGCTTATTGTAAAGCTGTCTCGCTATGTTAAACCCATTTAACATAGCGAAAGCAACGGAGATCTTGCGATCTCCGTTGCTTTTAAAACTGTCTCGCTATGTTAAATGGGTTTAACATAGCGAGACAGCTTTAAAATAAGCAACGGATATCTCCTTCTTATTTTTTAAACCTGTGTCGCTATGTTAAACAGTTTAACATAGCGAGATACTTAAAAACAACAGAGATCTCCGTTGCTTTTTTTTAAACCTGCATCGCTATGTTAAACTCTTTTAACATAGCGAGACAGTGTTTTATACTAATGGAAAAAGTCCGGGTGACCGGACTTTTTCCGTTAGTATATTGAGGGATTTACAACGGGCACGCTGGTTGGGCTGGCCAATCAGCGTGCACATTTTAGGGGAGGAATTGTATAATAGATATTATGAATATAAGGCTGAAATTAATTCTGTTGTAAATATGCTGAAAGAAAAAGTTTGCTTGAATATATGTATAGAGTTTACAATGTGCATTCATACTATATGTATAACAGACAGACTTCTCTTCACAGCATCAGAAAATGCCTAACAAAGCAATACTGGAAAACAAGCATTACATGATTTTCTCATGTTTGTAGAACAAATATCTATTAACAGACATCCTTTTTTATAAATTCAGCAATACGTGATGTTTTTCCAGTAGGAACAGCTTATACAGATGTTTCCTTTCAGAATGGCATCCTCACATCAGCAAAAGTGCTTAAATCACAAAGGACAATAGAAAAGTCTAAAACAGACATTATGTGACTTCCCACATAAGGCCAGAAAAACATACCAAGAGGAAATGGGTGTATGACTAGCTCTGTATATAGCAATTGTAGTAATTCAGTTATGTGAGAGAAGAACAGAGAGGTATTTTGTAGAAGTCATCATTCATATCTGTAATGAAGGAAAACTTTGTAAATATATGCTACAAATCTGACAGACTACGTGTGGTTTGTTATAAAATAAGTTGTCTGTAACTGTGCTTATAGCTGCAAAATATATTTCTTTATCAGTGTGCAATTTGAAAGGCTTGGTGCTTTAAACAGACTACAGATGGAGTCATGCAGAGCTATGTGTCTCTGATTCAGCAGTAAACAGCACAGCAAGACTGTGTGTCTTAAGAAGACTTCAAATCCCACAGCAAGCAAGTAAGCAGTAAGCTCCGTATAATTTTTCAGGACCTACTGACTTCAGACAATGATATTAAAAGTAAATTAGGTGAACACCCAGTAGTTATTTTTAAAAAGGTTATGAACCTAATGAATTTAATGGAATCAGCTAAAATAACCCCTAGTAGGCATCCAGGGATGTATAGATGTGATGCATGTAACCAATGCAAATATATAGAGATAGGTTCCAAGTTTAGAATCAGGGACAAGGTCTATTGGTTAAAGAATACATTTAATTGCAAATCCAAATCTATAGTTTACTTAGCAACATTTCAACAATGTCCAGCATTCTACGTTGGTAAAACCGACTGTAAATTCAAAGAGACAATATACGAACACACTTACAACATTAGTAGAAAAAGCTGGACAATGTGTTAGCAAAACTCTGCAATGATTTTTCAGACCACAAATTCAAGTTCAGAGTAATAGACCAAGTACAAGCAGACATCAGGTGTGGCCCTGCTTCTTTATTACATGAAAGATTGGAGTTACTGTGGCAGTTGAGGCTGAATGCTTGCCAGAACCCAGGTCTAAATGAAATTTATTCTATCACCTGTATTTTAAAACTGAAAAGTTTATTGAGATAACATTTGGTAAACAAGTAACTGTTTATTTTGGTTTAACCATGGACTTTAAACATTATACAGACCATCTATGTTTTTTAATTATCAATGTATTAGTTCATAAATTTTAAGTAACTATATTGTTGGATTTTAGAGTTCCCTTGAGTTTTTATATTTAAAGACACTCATAATTCGACTTTTAGTGTTTACTTTAAGAGACAGATATTTAACGAGTGTTGATGAGGGCAGGCCATATGATTCCTATATAAACACTACTGACACAAGTGAATTGTATCTGATGAAGTTTAGCTATCAGCTAAATGAAAAGCGCTTAATGTCAATGTGGTTTGCGTTTATTAAAGCTTACAGTGATTCATTTTAAGTGAGGAGAACATCTACGGCTTTCTTGTTTTTTGTTTTTATATGTTTCAGGAGGTGCTTTACATGAAATGTGCTTCCGTGTATGAGGTCCAGCATTAGCAAGGCACTAGGCAATAAATCAGAAAGAAAGCCCAATACAGCAAAACATATTATTTCAAGATGCTGTCTGTATTATATCTAATGCTCAGTATATTGTTAGATCACTGTACTTTTTTTTAAAGAAAATGCCATATGATGTGGTATCGCTGTAGAGTGATTCAGGTGCACAACACTGTAGCCTGTGTCTCTTGAACTCTTTTCTTTAAAGAGACAACTTGTCGCAATTCATGTGACCACCCAGCCAAATTTAGGGATACTGTCATTAAAAAATGACCATTTAAGGCTACTGGTGCTTGCCACCACCTCAGCTTCTAAAGGCTTAAACAGGATCCATTCAGACTCCTCAGTCCATACCTCTCTAAGTATATGGGAGGTCTTCTGAATGCAGAATCTTCACTCACCCCACACAGTTACATCATCAAAACATTGTGAGTATACCCTCTCTAGATGTTGTGGTTTCCTGCATCTGTCCAGCAATCACACTTATCAAGTGGCCCAACTCACCACTAAGTGGTGATTACTTGACAGCTGTGTACTTCTCCTGAACTGAATGTCTAATGTTAAATTTGGCAGTTACTGCACAGGTTACGGCTGTGAACTGTTAGTAAGTTGCTTCCTGTAACTTAGGGTTTGATTCCCTCAGCCTTCATTTGCCTACTGTATGACTATGAATAAGTCACTTAACCAGACAATGCTCCTGGATCACTCCTGAAGAGGGTCCATTATATCCAGTTGGCTTGTCTGTTTATCTAGCAGAGGGCCAAGGTTATGCATTTTAGATCCTGTGGTACAGGGTTTGATTCCCTCAGCCCTCACATTTGCCTACTGTGTAACCTTGTGCAAATCACTTAACCAGGCAATGTTTTGGGATAACTGTAAATTTGGGCTATCCTCCTCAATGGTTCCATGGAGGCTACTAACTACATATGAACCAGAGTAGTTATGGTATAAAGGAAGGAAATTGGTTGTAGTAAACAGAAGATCTTCTTATTAGCCATGTTCTTTGAGGTGGATCCTTGCTTTCCTCGATACATATACTTAAAATAATCTTTAAGGCTCAAAAAGCTTGCAGGCTACATGTGGGATGCATGGCTGAACTTATTTCTCCAAAGCCAACTTCATGCTTCTTAAGACAGAAGTGGCAAACTTCACGACACCCATGCTGACGGACAATAGAGATATGACTGCTGAATCCTATACAGTTGTACTTTATAAACACTTACACGAGTGCATGGATCCCTAACAGAACCAAGATGCTATCCCCCCCAAAAAAGGAAGCCAGTTTGGTGGTCCCCTGCTATAAACAAACTCTACAACAGAAGAAAGAAACTGTTGCAAAAAAGAGTAAAATCCCATGATTGGAGGAACTCCGTGGTCAGCCTCAGTAAGAAGCTGAGGTCCCTCATAAAATCCTCCAAAGCTAGTTAAGAAAACAAAATCACCACTGATTCTAAAGACAACCACAAAGCATTCTATAGCTATGTCAAGAATCTCAATGGCAACACTCAGATCTGCTCTGAGTTACAGCACAATGGCACTAAATATACAGAACCAACTGATATTGCCAACATCCTGGCAGATAGGTTCAGTGCTAACTTTACCCCTCTCTCATACCCTAAAGGGCTCATCTCTATACCAGAAGAATGCAAAGTACCTGTAATCACGGCTGCACAGGTAAAAAACACACTCTCCAAAGCCAAGAACACAGCATCCATGGGACATGACAACATCCCAGGCTGCATTCTACATGAACTACAGAACAAACTGGCACCCCACCTAAGTACCATGTTCAATCATAGCCTCACCTCAGACTTTGCACCCACTTAATGGTGCATAGCAATGGTTATCCCAATCCACAAAGGGGGAGCCACCACGGACCCCGGGAACTACCGCCCCATTAGCCTGACGAGCCTGGTCTGCAAGGCTATGGAGCATATCATCATGGAAATTATAAACAATGCCATTGGTAATCTCCAAACTCTGGACCCTACCCAGTTTGGGTTTTTAAAAGGCAGATCATGTCTCCTAAACTTGATAGACTTCTTTGAAGCGGTCACCAAAGCTGTAGATAAGTGTAAGGTGGTACACACAGCCTATCTAGATCTCGCCAAGGCTTTCAACACCATCCCCCACTCTGGAATTATAGACAAACTCACTAAACTAGGTATAAATCCCTATGTCACAAGATGGGTTGCCAACTGACTCACTGACCGAACCCACACTGTGAAAGTAGCAGACTCTAAATCCAACTTCAGACCAGTGACAAGTGGAGTATCACAGGGTTCAGTCCTAGGTCCTCTCCTGTTTGATATCTACTTCTCTGAAGTACAGGCTAACACAGGAGGTCTTTGGCTAACAAAGTTCACAGATGACTGCAAACTAGGAGCCATAATTAAATCTCCTAACGATGTGGATATCCTACAAAAGGGCCTCACTGAGACAGATGCCTGGTGTCAAAGCCATGGCCTCAAGATCAATGCCAAAAAGTGCATTGTCATCCCTTTTGGTAAAAACTCTGTACCCATGAACTACCACATAGGCGGTAGTCTACTTAACACCGAAAGTGTGATAAGAGACCTTGGGACACAGGTGGACAGTAGTCTCTTCTTTGATAATCACATCGCCACAGTAGTCAGGAAATCCTTCTACATGGCACATCTCATCACAAAAGGTTTCTTATCCAGGAAAAAAGAGGTCATTGTTCCCCTCTACTCATCACTCATTAGACCCATTATAGAGTACAACGCCCCTTTTGGTATGTACCTCACAAGACATCTACAACAACTGGAAAGGCCACAGAAATACCTCACAAAGAGGATTACTGGCCTCAAACAGATGCCCTACGCAGACCATCTCAAAAATCTCCAGCTTTACTCTGTCACATATCGCCTACTCAGAGGCAATCTCTGCCTAACATACAAAGCTATGTCAAACCCAGAGCTGTTGGACATACTCCACGTAAAGAAATCCCAATCCCTCCGAGCTACAAGCTCTAGGGACCTAAACCTTGTCACCACAATAAATAGAGCATGCAGAGACTTCCCATACTCTGGAACAAACTACCTATCTATATCAAACAAACCTCCTCATTAGCACTCTTCAAGAAAAATCTTGATGATTGGATGGGAGATAGGAAATTCATCCCGGGGATCACCTATGTGGCTCTGCTTGACAGGGGCACAGGAAAATAATTTTCTTGGGTGGCAAAAGCCAGGGTACCATTTGGCTAGGCTTATATAGGCCCTAGGGCCAATAGCCTAGTACCTACATATGAACCTATGAACCTATAAAGACCCCAATGGTCATTAGTTTAGCGTACAACTATGAACCTATAAATCTATAAAGGGATGCATTGCTTCTACGTGCACAGTGCAAAATACCTGCTTATACCCTGTTAATGTGTGACCTTGCTGACATTCTTTCTTGTCCTTTTCCTGGTGGAGGCATATAATGACTCACCTCTGTCCATCTCCATTAAACATGTAAGTCAGTCTTTGGACACCAAAAATCATTGGATCACCTCAGAAAGAAGTGTTTTGTTCCATACAGAAGTCTGTATAGTATAGGACACAAAATAGAATAGATTCACAGTGGAATTCTCATGACATTTGCCTCTAACAAAGATCTTTCAGCAAAAAGAGTATTAGGCAAAACAGTGCTGTAGCTATCTTACTTAAGTTGAACTTACAGAAGTGAGAGAGCATGGCAAAAACCTAAGCAAGTATATGGAGGTCAATACTTAACTGCTCTCACAATGACATTAATCCTTTTTTAAAACTTTACTGGGGATAATTAATCAGAAATATGGCAATGTTGGTAGGGGCAAAAGAGCAAGGCATACATATGCATTACTGGAGGCCTAGGGTTAAAAGGCAAGCTACTGAGGGGTGAACTGGCTTGAAGAGTAAGTGTATTAAGGCTTGTAACCATTCAATGTTCTTAGCTGTAGTAAGGAGATGGAATTTCTCCATAGACAGCTACCCCTAGGAAAGTCTGGGATAAGTTTAACGGTTGTAATTTAAAGAGCCACAGAATCAGTGGTAGTAGTGGGAGGGGTGCACACGGAAATTCTTTCTTGAATTACATGTAGTAGTTAGATGACGTATGTGGGGACAAAGACTGGTAGATATATATACTTTTCATCAAAAATACAATCATCTGTTTCCCTAACCCCACTGTAGTGCGACCTTGGAGTTGGTATATTTAATTATGTGGGGTGTGGAGGGTGCAGGGGGGCTTGCCCCCCTGCATAAACATAGTAAAAACATTGTGGAATGTTATTTGTAGTTGCTTCATAGTTTTCAATGATTTGAGATTCGATGAAATGAGTTTTCAATGAAATGAGTTTTTGACGATTTGGTCTCGATGATTTGCAATTCGATGAAATGGTAATTCGATGATATGAAGTGGAACCGTTAAAATATAGTATATAGCAGAAGACATAACAAGACCTATACAGGAAAAAATAGTTACACATGGTTAATAACAGAATAAGTATACAAATTCAATTAGCTTTAGAAGAAGACCTAGACTGTAATATATATTACAGTAGGTATTTTAGGAAGTGAGGTATATAAGTGGAATAATTTGAGGACATATGTAATACATGGGCATAGCCACTTATTCTTTAAGTCTGTTCTAAGTTAGTTTTTAAAGTAAGAAGACATAGGGGCAGATATCAGAGCAGGAGGGAGATTATTCCAGGTTCTAGCTATGGACTGGGAAAACAGTGCTTTTCCTGCAGTACTGTTAGCCCTAGAGATACAGAGAAGGGGTTTGTCGGAAGATCGGAGAGGACGGTTTTGTATTATAGTGGGTGAGAAGTTGGCCTAGTGCAGGGTTTTTTTCCTGGATGTGTTACCACATTGTAGGCAATGACTAATTGGTGATAGGTTAGTAGCTGTGGAAGTTCCAGCCATTGCAGTTCCCTTAGAGCCTGGCAATGGTGGGTTCTAAAGGTGGAGTTGTTTGCAAACTTGGTGATTTTATTATAACATAATTTGAGTCTGGAAAGGTCAAGTTTTCTAATCTGGGTAAGAATTGGAGCAGCATACATTAGGGTAGACAAGAGGTGAGTTTGGGCTAGGGTAATCAATGCTTGTTTTCAGAGGGATTTCCTGTGCCTATATAGTGTTCCCATTTTTTTATGGACTTTTTTGATAGTTTGTGAAATGTGGATGTTGAAGTGTAGATTTTTATCAATGTCAATGCCAAGGAGTTTGGTATGGTCAAAGGGAGAGATAATAGTGCATTTTTTGGAGGAAATAGTGAAGGATAGAGTGGTGGAAATGGTTTTGTTGGGGTGAAAAGTAGTAATTTGGTTTTATTAGGGTTTAGGATAAGTTGGATGTGATCCAACTTTCCTCAGAGCTAAAGGATTCCTGGGTGAGTTGTTGTAGGGTGGGAATTGATGGAGCTGAACAGAAAAGATATGAATCGTCAGCGTATTTTATAAGTGAAGCATGCTGTGTGGTGGTATGGAGATTATTGGTAAATATGGAGAAAAGAAATAGGCCTAATATAGAGCCTTGTGGTACACCTATGGTAGTTGGGAGTAAGGGGCATAGTACATTTTGCCATTGGACAGATTGTTGCCTATTTGACAGCTAGCTTTTAAACCAGGCTCTAGCAGAAGGAGCAAAGGATAGGGATGTCAGGGTGTCTAGTAGTAAGGAATGTGAAACCATGTCACATGCTTTGGAGAGGTCTAGAAATATTGCAGATACAAAGTTATTATTATTTCTATGTTGGTTGATCAGATTGATGAAAGAGAGCAGAGCAGTGGTTGTGCTCTAGTGTTGTCAGAAGCCATGCTGTGTGGGGGAGAGGAGATGCTTTGAGTTTAGGTATTGTGTTACTTGAGAATGTATACATTCCTCTAGTATTTTAGATAAGGGGGTAGAATGGCAATGGGGCAATAATTTGAGTATTCATAAGAGTTTCCACTTTTATGTAGTGGAATAATGTAGAATACCTTCCATGGCAATGGGGCAATAATTTGAGTATTCATAAGAGTTTCCACTTTTATGTAGTGGAATAATGTACAATACCTTCCATAGCTGTGGGACATATGCTTCTTGTATGGAGCGATTTGCATAAAAAAATAAAGGACTGGATGATATAGGGGAAGCATGCAGACTAATTGTCAGTAGAAAGCAAGAAAAAAATGAAGATAAATATGTCAGACTGCAGTATGTAACATAAGTTAGGTTTGCAAGAGTAACCTGTCCCAGCTGGCTTCATCCCAAAATTACAATGTCACCAGGAAGTTAGAATATCAACAGGAAACTTATTTGTACTCCAATGCCAGGCTAGTTGTATCCATCTGTGTGTACAACATCTATAAATCACACCAGTAATGACTGAAACCAAGATACGTAAAGCAATACATAGACACTTTGCAAAATTAAGCAATAGTAGATACACATACCAGTAACATAACCGAGGAAGATATTTCTTAACTCATACTGATAATAATTATTTAGGTAATCAGTTCTTATTATTATATTAAGTAACACTTGAGTATACTTTTAAATGTCGTTCAGACAATTTAGTCAAGCTCATTACAAAATGCAGATATTCTTATTTAGATGTCCATAAGTAGTCAATTATGCAAGAATACAGTATAAACAGAGGGGTACATGAAGGATCTGTACTAGAACTTTCTTTTGTATATATTTACATCTACGTTGCCCATGGTAAGAGCCTTATTAAATTTGGTTATGGTGCAAAAATTGCAGCTTGATCATCAGTAAAAGATCAGATGGTTCTTCAAGGGTATTTTGGACATCTTATTTCAGCAGGTGCAATCCAAAATCTAAAGTGATACAGCTGAGTAAACTGAATCTGAGCTAACCCTACTCTTTGGACTTAATTACTATAGGAGAGTGTGATGAATTTGTAGAATTGGGATTGAATTTTGATAATAAATTAATTTTCTTAAGTCATATTAAAATTATTTTGGGGAGATGTTGGTTATCCTGAAGAACTTTATTTAGGTAAATATCATTGAGGAACATTAAAATTCTAAGACTCATTTATAAATCTAAAGTAAGATCAATGATAGAATATGGGTTAGGTTTTGTTCATTTTCAAGAAGTGGTTCATAAGAAAAGTAAAGGATATGAGGAAAGACTTAAAATATTGAACTAATAGAATCTTCAGGGGAATGATTATGGATTTTTAAATGTTTTTCTAACATGGTTGGTTAACAAGTTTCTTCTTGATCTGCAGATTATGAGAACTAACTTATGGAGTATTTTTCCATGTTAGGACAAACAAAAGGTTTAATTTTTTTGTCCTATGATGTAAAAATGGCTTTGAATATTGATTCCTTTTGTTCGAGTTTGCAGTTGTTGCAGAGGTTCAAATTGCAAGCTGTAATTCCTGTGGTACAGAGTTTGATTCCCTCAGCCCTTAAGATTATTATTATTATTATTAGCTCAAAGGAGTGTGGAAATTTTCTTGGACAAGTAAATCATAGAGTTTGGGTGCAAGTGATCTCATCTGAGGTCTTCTAACCAAAAAGCTAAACCATGAAATACTGAAATGTTGAAACATCCTTAATCGATAATGTAGCATAGCATAGCATAGTATAGTATAACATAAATTATTACTTGCTTCTTTTGGATAAATGCAAGCATGTACCTTGGGGGAAGGCATATCATATGTACTGCAGTGTATCTATTAAGTACCCTACAAGGTTATTTAAACATGTAGTACATGTGGGATGTATTGCTTAATCAGTTGCTGACTTGTTTTAAAGCAGGTGGTTGCCTACTTATTTACTGACTCCTGAATGCATGTATCTTTCCATCAAGCTGTTTAGTGCCTATAACTAGCACATGAATTCTGCCACAGAATATACAGTAAAGATCCTAACCCTATTTCTCCAGTTTTCCTAGCAACCATCTGTTTGAGACTGAGTCACAGACCTTGATGTAGGCCAGCTAGACCATATCTGACAGCATTCCCTTGTCAAGTTCTTCAGTAACGCCATCATAAAACTATCAGATTTGACTTACATCTTTTTCTGGCTATGAACCAGTTGTGGTCATTTTCCTGACAGTCCAGATGGACTACATCTATCAGTTCCCCCCCTGTAAAGTTCTCCAGTAACTCCACTGTGAAACTAGATCAGATTTAATTAACAGTTGCATCTATGAACCCATTTAGTCATTTTCTGGAAAATTTCTGTCTTTTTGGAAAGCTGCCAGGCTTTTTCACAGCATTATGTCCATTCTTTTCTTTGCAACTGCTTTTAGGTGAACAAGACAGCAGCTCCCTGGATTTTTCCTGCTCCCCACTCATACAAGGGTACCACATATACCATCTTCCATTTCTTAGCACTTCTGCAGTGGATAGTGCCCTAATGAAAACAACATTATGGAATCTTCAGGCACACTGCCAGATTCCTTATAGAACAGATAAGCAGTCCACCTGGTTTCTGTGCTTATACCTTTTTCTCCTCTCTGTCCTGGTGTCTGTCCAGCATCCCAGTTATTCAACACATAGGGCAGTAATACAGTTGAGTGAAACAAGTCCCCTTCTAATCATGCACTAAGGGCATCAGCATGTAACAGACATAAGCACATGTGTCTGTGGCACCTTTATGAGCAAAAATTATCACCTCTTAACTGTTTTGGCTTCTGGCTGTGGCATTGAGTTATGGTACTATGTCAATAGTTATTAGCCTCATCATCTTGAGTGGCATTACAGTAATATACCATCATTAATTAGCCTAGGCAGCGATTTGTTAACAGTATTCATTCTGTAGTCCTGCATGTGATTTTCTTGTGTTTCATATTGTGCAACATTATACAAATCACTTAATCAGACAGAGTGCCAGGGCTGTCTCTCTCTAAAAAGACACTTATCACTAGTTGGCCTAACTTTCTCCTAATTATGACATAAATAAAACAAGGATAACTAGTGTTGCAAGGTCTTACTCATGATCTGCAGGACTAGTCAGTTAGACCTTTATTTTTCTGCATAACGGCTCATGATTTAAGTCACTTACAGCCATTTGGAGACATGATAAAACAATAGCATGGCATAGCTAATACATTTTAAGTGGCGTTTTACTGAATAAAACAATCAAGCAGATGACATATTTACTTAATTGTGTTATTATTCTTATTCTGCTTGCAGCAAACTATGATAAACATCTGTGGCTTTAAAGCAGCACACAAGAGCACTAAACAGAAATGACTGACTGTGTCAAGCGTACATCTAAGGCTTTAATTAATGTTCCATGCTCAAATGCCCATCAGGCTGTGTTTTCTATAAGAAAGACAGCTACATGATCTTGTAGTAATTAATATGCACTATGAAATTATACACTAACTGTAATTTTCAAATTGTATTTGTTCATTAGACCATGCCATCTCAATATCTATGTAAGGGGCCTCAAGAAAGCATTTCTTAATTGGGTCACTGTGCTTCTCTTATGAAATACTGCTTGTTCCTTATAATTCATCCATTTCATCAGAGAATGGTGTATGACTGTTGATTTTGAATAAATTAGAGATATGTGTACCTCTTTGATGTGTCAGTATCACAGCAGACTGTCTGCCCATCTGAAATGCAGAGTTCTCATAGTATTGGAGTCTCTGGGTTTTATTCCTAGTATGGAAATGTGAGATCATATACTGTAGTGAGAGTGGAAGTGGGATGCTGCATTTCTGTCATCCCCAGTTCATATAGATTGTAAAATAAAGGCGCATCTGATGGCTTTGCACCAGATAGATGTAAATTATTAAATACGACACCTCTTATAAACCATAGAAACATTCATCAGAACCTCAGGCAAATATCCTGCATTTATCCACAAAAAAAAAAAAAAAAAAAAAAGCAGGAACCAATAACAGACATCATGTATTTGCTTCTATAATGTGGTAAACCACAAAAAAAAAAAAAAAAGACTAATTTTGAGGTGTAAGTGTAAGATAACAGAATGAATTAATCACTACATTGTTTCAGTATTTTTACACATGCACTACCTTATGGGAAGCTTTATAATAGCAGGTCTGTGCCCCCTTAAACCCCATTAGCAATACTTTTTGGGCACTGCTAAACTAAAGTGGTGGAAGGATGAACAGGGTGCCAGCCCCCCTTAAAATAGATAACTCAAAACAGAGTTGCCATATGCTAGTATGCTGTTGAGGTATGTTTATTCTTAAGATGTATTCATTAAACACATTTACAAGAAATTGTTATGCATTCATGTTACATTCCACTTTATCCCATTTGGTAAACCTTGTGGGCATTATGACATACAGATTAGAGCAAAGGGTCATGAATGACAGTGATATATCAGTGATGCACTTAATTCCTGGTACCTTTGCTTACATTTTAGATGATCAGAGCAAACTGCTGAACCATTGAGAGCTCCTGGGTTATACCTAAATGTAGACACATGTGCCTTCTTCTTCTCTGTCTATCAGATGCATAAAGGAATGGCAAACAAAACACAAATTTATTTTCTTCTTTTTTTATTTTTTTGCTACAAAACTAGAAATTAGGAATTACAATTCTGCTTGGTTTATCTCAATTTTCAGGACTTGGCTGAGAGCTATTGACTCTGAAGAAGAAGATGATGATAATAGGAGTGTTATTTAACAATATTAAATGGATAGTTTGTAATGGTATATGGACTTCTTAGCAATAAATTGATGACTTCTTTTTATAATAAATGGACATTTCAATGGTGAATTATCTTTCCGGAATTGTTAAGTGAAAAAATGAACATTGATCATTGCTGATTTTTAAAAGATGGGCATAGAAACTGAATAATATGTTGATATTAACACATTTAGAGGGGACAGGGCATAAGTGTGTTGACATTGGTAATATATTTTATCTAGTAGATTTATGCAGTGAATCAGTTAATGGGACAAGTGGGTTTTGTGCCGAATATTTGACAACTAAGAAACTTTTGTTGCATGCATATATACTTAAGAATGGGTTAGAAAGTGTAAACCTGCTCCCAAAAAGGCATGATTCTTAATGAGTAAAGGATGAAGTGTTGGCTGTGAAGGCTGTGGATAAGGGTAATATTGAAGGGGTTTGGTTTTCTTGGTGGCAACAGCTACACAGAAATTCCATTTTAAATGCAAAAATGAAGTGAAATATGTTTATAGAAAGGGGTACTGAGATTATCAATACTGGAGATAGCAATGGCTTCAGGACAATGAGGCTGAAAAGGAAGTAGTTATAGGAAAGTCTTAGTGGCATACAAGATATGTGTAGGCCGTTAAGCTAGTGTTTCTTTGAACAGTGGTTTATTTGCAATAAATGATACTTATTTTAAAGGCTTTCAAAAATCTGAAACAAAATAATATAACAAAATAGTACATAAGGATACAGTTGTTAATATGGATAAATGTATATTAAATATCAGGGATAATTTCTTTTAACATCTTTATTAAATCCTATTTTAGATAGTGACATAGGTACACTGTAAGAAATCAGAGGTCTGTTGCCACAGATTGCTTAATAGTTTATTATAGTGAGTAACATTTAGTATAATAGCAGCATATCTAAAATGTCATAGCAGATTATGTAAATGGTATATCAAATAACTGAAAGCATGAAAGTATTTCAATAACGATATCTGAACAAGTCTTGTACCAGACTTCAACTAACTTCTCTGTCCTAAATGTACATATTATATTACTTCAGTCCAATAACTTTTCACTAGGAGCCATATCCACCTCTACCTTCATTGTCTTCCAGGTGCCTGACAGTGCCTAACTGAATATTTTTTATCTAGCATTCCATTGCAAGTATATTTCTCTTGAGAACTGTTATTTCTGCACATCTCTTGTTTAGCCAGCAAGGTTATCTTTTCCTTTCTACAGAACTGTATTTCCCTGAAACTGTATGCCAAAATGAAAACACAAACCTGACTGTATTTTCAGGCTTATTCTACTATTTATTCTGCCTTATGCCTAACAGCTACTTGTAAGTGAAAAACCTTAATCTAACATATGCCCACATTAACAGAAAAAAACAATCCATAGTAACATTTTAATGCAATGTACATGGATTTTATTTTTAACAATTATCATTCAGTCCACCATTACACAAATTGTTTTGTTATTATCTTCCCTTAAACCTCACTCTTACTTCAGAACATTCATTATTGTGTGTGTATTTTTCCCACAAATTTTATTTTTCTTTATAATTTGCTCCTTCCTTTTTCTAGATCCCTCTTCTAGTTCTTTTTATCAATTTTATAGAAGACAATACTTCAAATGCAGTTGGTTTAGACTTTGATTTCCATTTTCTAGCAATTGCTTTTTTGGCTGCCAGCAGAGCTAAATTTACTAGGGCCTTACGATGTCTAGGCAATTCAGGTCATGTGTATCACCTCTAAAAAGTAATTTGCTTAGTTACAGCCATTTGCTCCCCAGTATTTCTGAACGAGTAATCTGTAGGTGATTTTTAAAATCTCCTAAGACTGAGAAGATATTTTCAAGTAAACTCATGACAGAGAAGAGCATACTGACTGGGAATTGAAGAACTGAACTTTCAGAAACTGCAAGGAAGGATAAGTCAGTCAGTGAATTTTATATTAACCTCAGTTCATAGTTTCAGTGGATGTGTCCTATTGTTTGTATTGTGTATTGCATTGTTAACAACTCATACCCCTCAACCTCTAAGCCCTAGAAAGCTGGACAAAGCCTAACATAATGGGTTACAAAGGACCTAAAATAGGGACAGATTTTAAATATTGCTCCTATAAACTTAGAAAGTTGCTAGAATAACAGTGTATATATTAGAATATGTTTTCTAAAGGGTATGAAGCCTAATCTCAAATGTATGACATTATTTATTAATTTCATTTCTCAGATCATCCCTGTGATTTGCCAGAAAACCAAAACTTTTATGATGAATAGACTGGAATTTTGATGCAAAAATCTGGAAATTCTGTAAAAATCTGAACAGTTGAGAGGTATGTAACAACGTCATATACTTTGCATTGGGAAGACTGCTGAATTGGTAATAGATTGAAATGGTAAAGAGGAATGATTTCCTGAAAATTTTAAAATTTGGATAACAAGCATTAAATAGTCTATGTAATAAAGTAAAAACCACCAAAAGGAAAAACAAACTGCAAATCAAAATAAATAGACAAATGGCTCAGGCTCACAGCAACAGCAAATTAGGTGCTGCTGCAGTAAAAAAATATGGATATTTTGTATCTGCATATATCAATGTGATAACACTGGAACTGGATAACAAAGGCAGCATTTCTGGTTGGTTGTGGGAGTGGGATGGTTTTGATACAGTTTATCTTCAACTGGTTTTATTGGTTAAGGACTGTGAGTTTCATAGGTTAATTCTGTAATTTATGAATAATGTTACTAGTGGGGTGCACTATCACCCTTCTGTTAATCCAGAATGCTGACAAAACTCATTATACATCAGTTAATCTTTGTAAAACTGACATTAAAATCGATACACTGAAATTTATTTTACTTACATCCATGGATGTTGTTTTATGCTAAGTGATCATGCACTGTAAATATAATCAAGATGTTTTATGTGTTTATGGTTAAATAATAAAAAGATACAGACAAAAAGAAAATCATTATACATTGCATCTCTGAAGCCATGGAAAAGAAGTTGAGAAATGAAAAAGTTGGGTTCCACAAGACTGAAAGATGCCCTGATCAGATCTTTACTCTACGCAGCATCATAAAGCAGTGCAGAGACTAGCTATGCATCATCTTCATTGATTTTAAGAAAGTCCTTGACAGTATTCACAATGACAACCTCCGACATACATTGAGAGCCTATGGCATACCACAGCAGATAGGTCTCCTCATCAAGAGCTTTTATATCAACTTTCTTTGCAAGGTATGCATCAGTGAGTACAGCTTTGAAGTCAAGGCTGGTGTGAGACAGGGATGTATAATGTTAGCATTACCCTTCAACTTGGTTCATAGGTTCACAGCAGGTTACTAGGCACTGCCCTGGAGCCTTGAAAAGCCTAGCCATATTTATCCCAACCTACCCAAATTAAGTATTTAGGGGAGCAAGGTTTGCAGAGGAATGAGTTTATAAAGATTAATAATGACTGCCTCTGTCCACGAGGGACATGGGCTCACCCCAGGAGTGAATTTATGGTTACCCATCCACTTGATCCAGGCTGCACTTAAAGAGGGCCAGGAAGGGACCCTGTTTTATGTGAATCATAGTCATTGACTGAGTAATGCGATGCTCAACAGAAGACCTAGCCAGGGGTATCAGAAGGACTTTGTTTTCTATGTTGGAGTATCTTGACTATTCAGAGGACCTTGCCTTGCTCTCTTTCACACATCAGCACATGCAGGATAAGACATCTCACCTCAACACTTATACACAGTAAATGGGCCTGATGATCATCAACAAGAAATCAGAAGTCATGCCTTCACCAATCAAGGTGGATTGAGAGGACATAGCAATGATTAAAGAGTTCAGCTACCTAGGCAGTACTGTTAGACATGATGGAGGGGTAGGCAATGACATCAACAGCAGACTGAACAAGACCAAGAATACATTCAGGATGCTGAACAATGTGTGGAGGTCATCTCAATACAGCAGTAACACCAAGCTGAGGCTGTACCAGAGCTGCATTATGTTCATACTCTTGTATATGTCAGAATGCTGGAGGATGATGAAAAGTGGCATTACCAAAGTGTCAACTATCCACATCAGTAACCTAAGAAGAATCCTCTAAATTTCCTGACTGCAAACCATCTTCAACCACAAACAGCTCACCAGGTAAGAGCAAAAGTACATGGACATCATCATTATGAGGGGAAGATGGAGAAGGATCAGACACACCATGAGAAGAGAACAAGACTCCATTACAAGAACAGGTCTTCACTGAACCTCAAACGGCAAATGGAAGACAGGCAGGCCAAAGAACACCTGGTGGGAAACTGCAGAAACAGACCTGAAGACCTTAAACAACACAATACAGAAAATTGCCCAAGACAGAAGGTCCTTCCGTGCTGCTCAGTATGCTGGCCAGCCTCAGAGAGGTTCATCATGTCTCTCTTCATGTAGTCTACAGAAGTGAATCTCAGGTCATTCATACCCACATGGACTATGACTGAGTCATACTTGTACTTGTGGTTGAGTGACCTGAGTGCCTACATGATCTGATGAATCCTGGCCCCTGACAGGCAACTGACTGTAACCCTCCCTTTATCCAACCTGGTGTCTCACGATGGAGTCTCTTATGACCAAGATGTTTGAATGTATAGTGTTTTGCCTTAGGGGGTTGCTTGTGGAGACAATTTGATGTGTATGTTTTATGTGTAGTGGTTGGTGTTGACTTGGTTTTGTTTGTATGTGGTTTCTGAAGGCAGTATATGGGAGGCCTCTGAGGTTTTAATAAGTCACTTGTGTGTACCTCATTTAGTGAGGGAAATGAGGTGCATGTACTAACAACCCATTTGTCATTTGATTTGTCAGTATGTGAGAGTCATGTCTCAATATTCATAGTGTAAATACATCTCTCACATACTTTGTTTGTTTGTTTCAGGATTAAGTGGCTGTCAGTACACATGAGACAATTGCTACATTGCTTCAAGATACCCCTGTCCAACAGGCTGGCCACAGCAACAGCAGCAGAGTTCCTATTTATGGTTTCAGGTTTTTTACTATGGGTTTAACCAGGGAGAAGAGTGGGGGGATTTAACTGGACTGGGATGACGGTACACAAAGGAAAAATGGGTGCTATACCCATTGTGAACTGCAGCTATGAAACAAGGTGATGCTGCACGGTGTGCAAATGAGATGTTCCTAGAGCAGCAGGCGGGCTGTGGAATGTATCAGAAAGAGTTATTATAAGGGAAATTTTAACTTGAAAGCATTTGTTTCTATACAGGGCACTGTTAACCTACCCTGTGTGGACAGCAGCCTAGTGCAACCACTGGGATTATATATAATCAGAAAAACTAGTTTTATAACAGTAAGGCCTACAGACTAATCAGGAAAACACACAAGAAGCTTTCAGCCCATAGTCCCCAACTCAGATAGGTTTACTACAACTGACTTCTACAACAAAAGTGCAGTCAGAAAACCCTCTTAATGTAAAAATACTGGTCTAAATACTACTGTACTGTAAAACAAGCAGACAACATGTAATTAAGTAGTACAACAACACTGAAAACAGATCATCTTTGAAAGTCTACTAAAGTGTGAGAAATGTAAAAATAATACACAATTCTTATGAAATACAGTAAAAATAGTCAGCAGAAGTGCAAAATGATACTTATGTTCATTTTTTTGGCAGCAGGTGGCTTTAGATATAGCATAGTCTCTGCTCAGAAACTCGGACAAAGTAGGCAAACCAAGAGCAGCTGTGAGGAATTGAGTACAAGCCAACCCATACACTGGGCTTATATAGAATCAGATAAAACAAGGCCTATGACCAGTCAGGGACACACACAATAAGCTTTCAGCCAGCAGACCCCAATTCACATAGGTTTGCTACAGCACATTTCTGTCACAACAGTACAGTCAGAAAACCCTCTTAATGAAAAAATTCTGGTTTTAGAACTCAAGTGCAGGGAAACCACACAGTCTAGATACTACCATTCTGTAAATTTAACAGACACAATGTAATTAAGTACTACAGCAGCAGTGAAAATAGTTCAGCTTTGAAACTCTTCTAAAGTGTGATAAATGTAACAATTAATACAGGATTCTTATGAAATACAGTGAAAATGATCAGAGATGTGCAAAATGATACTGATGGCTTTAGATGCAGCAGATTCTCTGTAACTCTTACGGGCTTGTCCCCTGAAAAATCTTTTATTTATTTTATTTATTTATTTTACATTTGTTTCCTGGGAATGTCTGACTGACCTAGGAGGCCATTTTCAGTAGAAGCCCAGGGAGAAAAGCTCCAGATACAATATGGCAGAAAATGTCAGAATACAATAATGTAAATATACAAAAATACAAAAGATACCAAAGATAGAAAAGTATGCAAAAAAAATACAAAATATTTCAAAATGCCACTAAGTAAAGGAGACAGTGATGTAGAAAGTGCCAATATTTGCAGAAATGCAAAAGTACAGTAAGAGTACTGGGTGCAAGGAATACATAGGTATAGGCACTACAAAAAGTACATATAGTTCTGAGGAAAGCATTCAAGCATACAAGTAGGCAGTAAGTAAGAGACTGAGAAATGTTTTGTGATAATGAGTTACAAGGTTGGTTAACATTGTAAATATGGCAGTAATGTCTTCCAGTATGGAGATTTAATAAATGAAGGATAATTTACAAATATATTGAGACTACATTTTCTTGCTTAGCTATGCTATTCATAGAGCCATATCAATAATAGTAGTTTAGGTGCAGTCTTTGGAGGCTTTAGTTCTGTTTGGGCTGCTAGATGCTAGCCGATCATGGAAAGCTAAGACATCATGGGAGTTTTGATCTTGGAGTCAGGTCGGGAAACATAGGAAGAATTTAGATGAATTAAGTTGACAGGCAAGAAAGCCTGGTAGGTTTGGGAGATATTAGGTTGACAGGAGGTTAGGCAGCACTAAAAGGGTAGGAAGGGAGGGGATGTAGGGTTATCCGGGGGAAATACAGGAGAAGAGACATATTTTCCTGAGGTGGTCACAGAGGAGTAGTTTGAATTTGTGCATGCTAGTGGTATTTAGAATTTGTTGAGGGAGGTTGTTCCAGATTTTGGATGTTTTGTGTGAATAAGGAGATTCTCCAGAGGAATTATTCACTTTAGAGAATTTTAGTAACAATTTTTCAGAGGATATTAGAGTTCTTATATAAAATACTACTGGCACATGACAAACTAGAAAATGCAACACAGGAACAGCAAGCAGAATAAAGTCTGGATTCTGTTTTAATAAATGCTATACAATTAGATATTAGAGTTCTGTTGCTACTGAACGGTTGTACTAGATTTTAAAGTTCTGGGCATTTTGGGGTTGGAATACAGTAGAGTGGGCAATAGTTAATTGATTTACATAGAATAGATGGGGTAGTTCAATCCAGTTTAGCTCCCATAAGGCAGAGCAGTGGTGTGTTCTATTGGGATGATTACAGGTAAATCTGGCTATTTTGTTATAGCAGGTCTCCAGTTTGTTAAGTCTGATTTTCTAAGGTTAGAAAAGATAGGTGAGGCATGTAGAAGAGTAGAGAGGACATGTGTTATGGCTATGGTGTGTCTGGTGGTATTGGTAAGAAATAGTTTGGCTCTGCAGAGAGATCCAAATTTGATATGCACCTTGCTAATGGTTAAAGCCACATGTATATCAAATTTTAGTGTGTTGTCAGTTATGACACCAATAAATTTTGTGTGTTCAACAGGTTCTATTCTGATTTTGTTGGAGGAATGATAGTAAATGGGGGGGTTAAATTTCTTGAGTTATGCCTTTAGTAAAGACAATTAGTTTTGTTTTTTTTGGGTTGAGCATTAGTTAGTAGTCTGAGAGATATGTCTCAATGTCTAGAAAAGACCTTTGTGTTGTATCAAGGAGTTTGGAGAGGGATGGGGCTGAGCATATGAGGGAGTAATCATCTGCATATTGAATGATGGTAGCACTGCTAGTAGCAGTGTATAGTTTAGTTGTAAATATAGAGAACAGTAGTGGTCCGAGGATCAACTGTTATGGGACGCCTACAGAGACAGGTAGTAGGGAGGTGAGTGAGTTTAGCCACTAGACTGCTTGCTGGCGATCAGTCAAGTAGTTATGGAACTATGTTAAGATTGGATGGATAAATTAAGAGAAGCAAGGTTGGTCAGTAGTTTTTGGTGTGACACCTTGTCCAAAGCCTTTGACATGTTGAGGAAAATGGATGAGATGAATTAAGCATCATGATGGTATTAGTAAAGCTAATTAATGCTGTTGTGGTCCTGTTCTCAGGTTGACTGCCATGTTGTGAGCTAGAGAGGAGGTTCCTGCTCAGTAAGTAGTCTAGGAATTGTTTGCGTATGCATTTTTCTAGGATTTTGGCTAGTGGAGGAAGTATAGCAATTGGTCTGTAGTTAGATAGGCCTGTTGAGGGGCTGCCTTTGTGCAAGGGGCTGATATGTGAGATTTTTCAAAATCTGGGAACATATTGATCAGAGATGGAATGATTAAACAGAATGGAGGTGGGATATGCAATAATATCAGCAGTGATTTTGAGGATTTCAATGGGGAGTTGGTCAGCAGCAAAGGAAATGGGTTTTAGTTTGTTTAGAAGTTGTTTGATGGTCCTGGTTTGTACTGTTTTGGAAGTAAATGAGTTAAGGTTTGTCAGGGAACTGGAAGGAATTGCTAGTGGTGTACTGTTAGCATTTTTTTTACTAGAACTAGTCTAGAGTTCATAAAGTGGGTATTAAATTGTGAGGCTATACATTCGGAGGAATTTTTGGTGGTGGAGGATGGAGTAGTACTTTACCCAGGATTAAGAATTTGTTTTATGGTACTCCAAAATTTCTGGGGGTTGTTTTGGTGTTTCTGTAGCAATGTAGTGTAGTAAATTTTGTTGTCATTTTTGATTTGCTTTTTTGCTAGGTTTTGATTTATAACAGGTGAGCTGGGATGTTTGGGATTTGGTTGCTTGGTATTAGGACCTGGCACAATCTCTCTGTTTGAAGAGTTGTCTTGTCTCATTTCATAGCCATGGAAATTTTGATTTGATACATGTCTTCCTTAGGGGTGCAAGAGTATTTAATACACAAGGAAATGCTTATTTGAAGAATTCTACTGCTGTGTCTAGAGGGAGATGTTTATGTGAGAACCAGTTGGATTTTTGCAGAAGGGATTTGAAGAGTTCTGGAGGGAAATTTCTTTTGTTCCCAATGTGTTTATATATGGTATTTTGTCACACTAGGTAAGTCGGCAGGTGACCACTTAGTTTGTCTTGAAGGCAGCAGGCGTGTTGGCAAAGGTTGGGTTGATTTGTTAAGGTTCAGCTGAGGATGGTTTGTTTAGCAGTATTTTTATCCACTCTGGTTGGGGACAGTATAATTTGGGAAAAAAACATACAAGCTGATGAAGTCGGATGGGTTATCTGATGAGCAGGTGTACCAGTCCAAATTGAAATCTCCCATAATGATAGTTTCTTGATTGAATGTAGAAGCTAGCCAGTAAAGAAAGTTTTCAATATTTGACTGGTTGTTATCTAGAGAGATATATGTAGCAATAATTATTACATTTTTGGGGGGTGAGTTCAAGGCAAGAGATTAGTATCTCAGAATCTAAAGGTTCTGGTAAGGGCATACTCTAAGTGAACTACGTTTAGAGAATTTTTGAACATTATGGCAATTCCACCACCACACTTCAATTATCTGTCACATCTGAGTATGTTATACTCTTGTGGTAGGATTTTGGTATCTTGCATATGTGGTTTGAGCCAGGTTTCAGTAAGTATGACTAGATCGGAAAAGAGTATAGTGCAAGAGTTGCATGGTTCATCATGAATTTTATTAAGTATGCTTCGAAGATTCATATTGAAAGTTAGGAGGTTAGAAGACTTGGTAGTTAGGTTGGTGATGTGAGTGGGAGTGTAGATTTGTGGGGGGGGTTTGTTTTGAAATTTGGGGGTCTGGGTTGGGATGTATGTCACCACTTAGTTTGAGTTACATTGGTTTATGCAGAATTATTTGGGAGAATTTTGGTGATAGTTTTGATATTTTGCACAGTAGATGTTGTGTTCTATGTGACTGGGCATATCTGATGGTGAAAAGTTTTGAATAGGATGTGTTGTAGAGGTGTGAGCATATAATAATATTAGATGATGTAGTACGTTGTGTAGTCAGCATGGAATTAGTTGGTGAGTGGATGTGTATTACTTTTTAATTCAGATAGGAGGTACAGTTTTAAGTTATGATTAGTAGGGTGAGTAAGGTAATGTGTAATTGTATCATTATGTCTTTTTATTTTTGATAGTGTAGGGGGAAGTGAGTGTATGATGTTTAAGATGGGTTTGCCTTTAAGAGATAATAGAATAAAAGATATTGTTAGCCCGAGGGTTGCTGTTGTATTAGTTTAAAAAGAATGTGTCCTTACTGGATAACTGGTTGAGGAGTGTGGTTAATGGTTAACTATAAGTTTAGATGTAGTGGGGGTGGGTGGGAATGGGGGTAGGGTAGGGAAGTGGAGTTTGCCCAAGCACAGCGAGGGCAAAAAGAGCTGGGCTCACCCTGGCTGAGCTGTGCGCGAGGAATGAACACCAATCAGCAGTTATTATATTAAACAGGTATTAAGCTTAACACTATCCCTTTATTGAATAACTGTTTCTATAGGGAAATATAGATAGTGCCTGCTGCATCTTGAAAAACAGGAGAGAAAGAAGCTATATTCTCAGTTTTTGTACCCCTGGAGTAGATAAAACAAATAATACATTGCTTCTTAGTTTTCTCCTATCTTAAAAAGTAATACTTTACTTAGCATCATTGTTTTTCCTTTATCTCAGAGTATTCCACCCGTTTTGGGGGTGGGGAAGTATAAGGTAGGGAGAGGTATGCAGCTACTTCTTCTGCAGAGGGGTCATCAGTAATGAAGTGTAATGGAGGAATACATAACAGAATAATCTTATCTGAAACAATTCCAGTACTAGCCTAGACTCCTTGGCATATAAACACCTACAAAAGTTGAGGGCCGCCTTGGTTACTGGGCAATGACCAAGGGTGTTCGGTGCTCATGGTATCTGTGTTTATCACAATCTTGATGTGGGGCAGGAGACTCATTTGACCCTGAAATGTGGCTTAGGTTATTTGGGATAGTTTTTTGCAGAGGGAGTCAAGCAGCATACTTTTTTTGGATGCAGAGTATGTATATCACTGTGTTGTGTGGCCTTTTAATAATAGTAATAACAATAATAATAATAATCATCCTATTTGTTTACAAAGAAGGTCCACTGGACAAAGTCCCTTTTCAGAGTCAACCCAGAAGCAATGTCTGGTTAAGTGACTTGCTCAAGGTCACACAGTAGGCAAACGAGGGCTAAGGGAAGCAAACTATGTACCTCAGTAGCTACAGTTTGCAACCTTAATCTCTGTACCAAATGTCAAAAATTCAGTTTAATGCTAATGACATTTAAATTTCCATGGCTTTTTGTCTACGGTCTTGGTAGTGTATAACATGGGTCGAAGGTCCAGCTGATGGATAATTATACTCGGTCCTTGATCTCTGTCTTGCTGATAGGGAATAGGTAAGAATTCCCTCTTCAGCACTGTATTTTAACCTTTTCTCAGAGCCTCTGGCTCAGATAATTAGAGCACCCTGATGGGAATTTCCAAACAAACAAAGCCTTGAATACTTTCTGGTGACTTACTCATTTACTTCTCTAAAGTGGATAAATATTAGCAGATCTTTTCTCAGATGCTTTCTTATTTTCGAGATCTTAACAGGTTTCAAAAATCAACAGAACAAAACAAGCATTATTATGGATTAATTTTAATCCTTGTTCATATTAAGATATGGTTATCTTTCAGTTGGGCAAGACTATGATTTAGGTATCTGTACAGAAATATTTATATCTCGCTACCTTCTGCTGTGTATAGCATTGTCCAGAGTGTATTTCAGAAAGTCCTATCATACAATAATTCAAGAGGTCTCTAAGTTTATTTGTTTAATGTCTAGCTTAAAAGATTCCTTTACTGCCCCCTGTGAAACACATATTTGAGCTATTATCATGCATAAATAAAATGATTTGGGGAGGGCCAGGTCTCATAACTGTATTATCTGTTTATTTATTTGTTAATCAGGCAAGGGAATGGGAATGTTCCATCCATGAGCCAGGCCTTCTAGCACAAATACAATGTAACATTCTGGATACCCACATAAACAGGAGTTAAACAGCAGAACTGAAATTAATAAAGAATCAGAAACAAGAATGTTATCTACCAGCAGCACGTCTCATTACTGTTAACACATATGTTTGAGCAACATTAATAGCAAAAAGAAGAACTTTAACATATAGCATAAGTTCATAGGTGTATACTAGGCTAATGACTACTGGGGCCTTTATAAGTCTAACTGTGCTACCCAAATGTATCCCATACGTTATATGTTTTAGATGTTTGTATAGGAGTGATTGTTAGTTATGACATGATTTACTGACTGCTTCTGTCCGTCAGAGACATAAGCATCATGTCAAACCCTCTACATGATCAAAATGTAAGGGTATAGCACCAGTTATGCCTTTGTATTGATCTCAGATACTTAACCAGTTTTAGCCAGAAAACCAAGTAGGTAGTTTCATTACCTGCTTCTTTTGATGGCTGATTCCACTTTTCAGATGCTGTTTTTAGAGACCGAGCTTTCTTTGATAGGTAGACCAATGGATGGCCTTTTTAGAGTCAATGCCTCCTTCTCTTGAACCCACTGGGGATAGTGATAAAAATCAGTTTATACATTTGTGGCCCAAAGAGGGCAGTAATCAAAATGAAATGCAAATGTGGTGAATGCAAGAAGCAGATTTGCTCTCACCATCCCCCACTCTGGAATCATATATAAACTTACTAAGTTGGGCATTAATCCCTATGTCACCCAATGGGTTGCTAAATGGCTTACTGATAGAACCCATACTGTAAAAGTAGCTGACTCCAAATCCAGCTCCAGACAAGTGACAAGTGGAGTACCTCAGGATTCAGTCCTGGGGCCGCTCTTGTTTGGCATCTACTTCTCTGAAGTACAGGTCAACACTAAGGGACTCTGGCTAACAAAGTTTGCAGATGACTGCAAACTGGGAGCCATTATTGAATCCCAAATGATGTGGATACTCTACAAAAGGGCCTTACAGAAACAGATGCTTGGTGCCAGAGCCATGGGCTCAAGCTCAATGCCAAGAAATGTATTGTTATCCCTTTGGGAAAAACATGTATCCATGAATTACCATATAGGTGGCAGTACACTAAACACAGAAAGTGTGATAAGAGACTTAGGGACACAGGTGGACAGTGGTCTCACTTCGATTCATCCACATCGCCACAACAGTCAAATCCTTCTATGTGGCACACCTCATCACGAAGGGCTTTTCATCCAGAAAAAGGAGGTCATTGTCCCACTGTACTCATCCTCATTAGACCCATTATAGAATACCCATTCCCACATGCGCCCCATACAACAACAACAAAGCAACAACTGGAATGGCCCCTCAGAAAATACCTCAAAAAAAAAGAATCCCACAGGCGCTGGCCCTCCAAAAACGCCTTAAAAACTAAAGCTATATCTATCTACTATCGTCTACTCAGGCTGCTTACTTAAACAAGTATGTCATGTCAAACCCCTGAGCATTGGACACTTAAAGAAATCCCAATCCCCAAGAGCTACAGCGCCCAGGGGATAAAACCTTGTCATCACAATAAAAAAAACATGCTGAGGGATAGGGTTCCTGACCAGAGACCCCCCAGACTCTGGAATATAGATTGCACATATGTCAAGCAGAGGCCTCTTTGGACCTCTTCAAGAGGAACCTTGATGATTGGATGGGAGGAAATTCAATTCCCCCAGGGATCACGTCAGTCGCCCTGCTAGACAGGGGTCCAGGAAAGTAAATAATGTGGGAAGAAATAGCCAGGGAATTGTTATGGCTAGGCTTGTATAGGCCCTAGGGCTGATAGCCTAGTACCAACCTATGAACCTATGAACCTATGAATTTAAGGTAATCAGGGAAGACATGTTCAAGACAGTGTTAAACATGATATATAAAACAAATGCCCTTCTAGCTCAGACTTGCTGTGCAGATACACTCCAAACAGACAACTCTTATCCCATCACCAAAATTTAAATACTCTATACAAAATCCAGCAATCATTTTGGCAACTGTCTCTACTCTCCTCTCCTCTCCTCTCATGGCCAAACCCATAGAACTCTGTTCCTTATGAACAAAGAACAGAATCAAGCACACAATGTTTCCAAAAACAATTTGAAAATCTACTTAACCTCTTCATGGTCTTGTCTGTCACACCTGAAAGGTCAGTCACAGCTGTTTCTCATTTATGCCCATTGTTATCTATTGATTACTTTCATTATCTATCCCAGGTGTCATCTGACTACATTCTGTTACTTCTTTCTAACTCTTCATCTCCTTTTACCACTGAAAAGTAATGCCAGATTTCTGACACTTTGCATATAGGCTTCTCCTATGTATGTTCATCTTATGATTTCCAATATTTTATGTTTGTTTTTGATATACTTGACACACTACTACTTTATTTCATGCTTAATTACCCTTTTCATTGTAAAATAGAACTTTTTTCCAAAGATTTTGCTGAAAAGGGGGGCTATTAGTCCAAATGGACTATCCCGGCTAACAAATGACTATTGATAGAAATTTTCTCATTGCTTTGAGAGCCACATGACTAGCTAATTCTAGCACTACCTGAACTGCCTAAGAACTGCAGCTATTTTTTACTGTATGAGTTCTAAAGATCAGAGTTAGAAGAAGGCATAAACCATAATAACCTTTGTTCATAATTTTTGGGTTGGAATTGTTAAGTTATCACAATGATGGGTACTGGTAGCATATTTCAGTTTTTACTGTTTTCCCAGTAGCATAATCACTTAACCATTGTTTTGCTGGCAACAGCTATAACCTTAATTTTGTCCAGGTTCTGCCAGGTTTGAAGATTAGAAGATTATGAACATATCAGCTTACCCGCAGATGTGGGGAATCAAATTTTAGGGCATTCCTCAAGAGTAAGAGCAGTATTATACTACTGCTCATCTTTGCTAGACCATTGATTTAAATATTGTCTGTCACATCAGGTAGAATATTTAAGAGATGGAAAGTTCAGTCAGCTACATATTTTGAAACCATCTTACAGGCATTTTACTAAACCCACTGGTTTTCAGTTTCAGAATTAGAAGAAAATTGCCCGTTGCTCTGAAACATCTTTTCTTTCCAACAAAGATTACACTGGTGAGACTATATTTCTGAGTAATGCTCAGTATTGCATCTCTAAATCTATAAATATCTGCTAAAATCTAGGCTTTCTATGAGAAGGCTTTCCATACTTGTTAACATTTGTTAAAACTACCAATTTGAAGCTCTAATATCCTTGTCCTGGTCCTAACCAACCTAGTTCTTTTCTATATCCTACCTACATCTCGTCATCCACTGTTAAATCTGACCATGAATCAGTCATTCTCAGTCAGGGCTACTGATATAAGCTCACCACCACATAAGACTGTATGTAGGGCTTCAAATTGGTAGTTTTAACAAATGTTAACAAAGGCCAACCTACTTCAGCTTGAAGAAGACCTGCACTAAACGTCCAACAATCTCCCACAAATGGATCCAACTTAGAGGATTTCCACATTCACTTCCAACTTTTACCAGCATCTAAACAGAGGCATAGAAAAGTCAGTGCCTGTTCACCCTAAATATTCTGTAATGCTAAATTCAGGAATGAAATGCTCTGTTAGAACTCCCTTGTTAATATAATAGATAACAAAAAAGAAAATTGATGATAAGTTTCAAGAAATTCCTATCCCTCTATCTTGTGATTACACTGAAACATGACAGCAATAAACACAAGAGCACTATTAGAAAATATAAAATAGAGTACAAGCTTAAGGTCATTACAGATACCAAAGACAAATGGTATATCTTTCTTCACTTACTTCAGGAAATTAACAAAGTACTGCTCATCTATAATAATATCACACATTCTGATCCCAAGGATATAACCAATATATATTAGCATGTACATTTAGCAGTAATTTTACCCCATTTATCCAGACTGGTTCTCCCAGTATCTTTGCCCATCAGCAACAGACGTCATCTACATGCCCATCAACCGACTTTTTCTCCTTGCATGCCAGCACTAAATGGAGTAATATCATGGTGGGACTTCACAATACCATGCCTCTCCCAACTATGATGCCAGCACTAAATGCAGCAATATCATGATGGAACTTCACAATACCATGCCTCTCCCAACTGTGGTGCCAGCACTAAATGCAGCGATATTGTGGTGTGACTTCATAGTACCATGCCTCTCCCAACTATGGTGCCAGCACTAAATGCAGCAATATCATGGTGGGACTTCACAATACCATGTCTCTCCCAACTATGGTGTCAGCACTAAATGCAGCGATATTGTGGTGGGACTTCATAGTACCATGCCTCTCCCAACTATGGTGCCAGCACTAAATGCAGCGATATCATGATGGGAATTCACAATACCATGCCTCTCCCAACTATGGTGCCAGCACTAAATGCAGCGATATCATGGTGGGAATTCACAATACCATGCCTCTCCCAACTATGGTGCCAGCACTAAATGCAGCAATATCATGGTGGGAATTCACAGTACTATGCCTCTCCCAACTATGGTGCCAGGACTAAATGCAGCGATATCATGGAGGGACTTCACAATACCATGCCTCTCCCAACTATGGTGCCAGCACTAAATACAGAGATATTGTGGTGGGACTTCACAGTACCATGCCTCTCCCAGCTATGCTGCCAGCAGTAAATTCAGCTATATCATGGTGGGACTTCACAGTACCATGGCTCTCCCATCTATGGTGGTTCATAGGTTCATAGGTAGGTACTAGGCTATCGGCCCTGGGGCCTATACAAGCCCAGCCAAAAAGGTACCCTGGCTTTTGCCACCCAAGAAAATTATTTTCCTGTGCCACTGTCGTGCAGAGCCACAGAGGTGATCCCCGGGGTGAATTTCCTATTTCCCATCCAATCATCAAGATTTTTCTTGAAGAGTGCTAATGAGGAGCTTTGTTTGATATAGATAGGTAGTTTATTCCAGAGTATGGGAAGTCTCTGGGACAGAAATCTATCCCTCTGACATGTTCTGTTTATTGTGGTGACAAGGTTTAGGTCCCTAGACCGTGTAGCTCGGAGGGATTGGGATTTCTTTAAGTGGAGCATGTCCAACAGCTCTGAGTTTGACATAGCTTTGTATGTTAGGCAGAGATTGCCTCTGAGTAGGCGATATATGACAGAGTAAAGCTGGAGTGTTTTGAGACAGTCAACATAGAGCATCTGTTTGAGGCCGGTAATCCTCCTTGTGAGGTATTTCTCCGGCCTTTCCAGTTGTTGTAGATGTCTTGTGAGGTACATACCAAAAGGGGCATTGCACTCTATAATGGGTCTAATGAGTGATGAGTAGAGGGGAATAATAACCTCTTTTTTTCCTGGATGAGAAACCTTTTGTGATGAGGTGTGCCACGTAGAAGGATTTCCTGACTACTGTGGCAATGTGATTATCAAAGGAGTGACTACTGTCCACCTGTGTCCCAAGGTCTCTTATCACACTTTTGGTGTTAAGTATACTACCGCCTATGTTGTAGTTCATGGGTACAGAGTTTTTACCAAATTGGATGACAATGCACTTTTTTGGCATTGAGCTTGAGGCCATGGCTTTGACACCAGGCATCTGTCTCAGTGAGGCACTTTTGTAGGATATCCACATCGTTAGGAGTTTTGATTATGACTCCCAGTTTGCAGTCATCTGTGAACTTCATTAGCCAAAGACCTTCTGTGTTAGCCTGTACTTCAGAGAAGTAGATACCAAACAGGAGAGGATGCAGGACTGAACTCTGTGTTACTCCACTTGTCACTGGTCTGAAGTCGGATTTGGAGTCTGCTACTTTCACAGTGTGGGTTCTGTCAGTGAGCCAGTTGGCAACCCATCTTGTGACACAGGGATTTATACCTAGTTTAGTGAGTTTATCTATAATTCCAGATTGGGGGATGGTGTCAAAAGCCTTGGCAAAATCTAGATAGGCTGTGTGAACCACCTTACCCTTGTCTACGGCTTTGGTGACTGCTTCAAAGAAGTCTATCAGATTTAGTAGACATGATCTGCCTTTTACAAACCCAAACTGGGTGGGATCCAGAGTTTGGAGATTACCAATGTGTTTGTTTATAAGTTCCATGATGATACGTTCCATGGCCTTGCAGACCAGGCTCGTCAGGCTAATGGGGCAGTAGTTCCCGGGGTCTGTGATGGCTCCCCCCTTGTGGAGTGGGATAACCGTTGCTGTGTGCCATTCAGCAGGCACAAAGCCAGAGGTGAGGCTATGACTGAATATGGTACTTAGGTGGGGTGCCAGTGCGTTCTGTAGTTCATGTAGAACGCAGCCTGGGATGTTGTCTGGTCCCATGGATGCTGTGTTCTTGGCTTTGGAGAGTGTGGTTTTTACCTGTGCAGCCATGATTACAGGAACTTTGTATTCTTCCGGTATAAAGATGGGCTCTTTAGGGGGTGAGAGGGGGTAAAGTTAGCACTGAACCTATCTGCCAGGATGTTGGCAATATCAGTTGTGTCTGTATATTTAGTGCCATTGTGCTGTAACTCAGAGAAGATCTGAGTGTTGCCATTCAGATTCTTGACATAGCTATAGAATGCTTTGTGGGTGTCTTTAGAATCAGTGGCAATTTTGTTTTCGTAACTAGCTTTGGAGGATTTTATCAGGGATCGCAGCTTCTTACTGAGGCTGACCAGGGAGCTCCTCCACTCGTGGGATTTTACTCTCTTTTGCAAGAGTTTCTTCCTTCTGTTGTACAGTTTGTTTATGGCAGGGGACCACCAGATTGACTTCCTTTTTTGGAGGATAGCGTCTTGGTTCTGTTTGGGATAGCACGATCCATGCACTCATGTAAGTGCTTATAAAGTGCAATTGTGTAGGATTCAGTATTCGTAACTGTATTGTCCATCTGCATGGGTGTCATGAAGTCCACCACTTCTGTCTTAAGAAGCATATAGTTGGCTTTGGAGAAATTTTTTATTATGGTTTCCTTAATGGGGGGTGGAGGCAGGATGGGGATATCTAGGGTAATTAGCTTATGGTTGGATCGGACCAATGAGGCATTGACTTCAGGTGTGGAACACCGGTCACTCATATTGGTAATGACTAGATCTAGGATATTGTTGCCCCTGGTGAAGTTGTGGATAAGTTGATCCAGGGCATTGGAGTTTATGAATTCCAGAAAGTGTTGAGCGAAGTAGTTGGTACATGAGTAGTTTTCCCAGTTAATGGTGGGCTAGTTGAAATCACCCATTATTAGGGTGTTTGGTTGAACCCTAATATTTTCCATTACATCAAGAAAAGAGGAGTGGGAATCCTGGGGCATGGTGGGTGATCTGTAGCAAGCTACAATTTGGATTGCAGTTTTGCCCAGAGTTAGTTGCACTTGGATAACCTCGGCTGCATTATGTTGAGCAACTAGCCTGGAGGTGTGGATATCCTTAATGAATATGGATACACCTCCACCTTTGGTGTTCTGGTCCAGGTTACATGGCCGAAAAGTGTGGTATGAGTTATAGCCTGGTAGTGCAGGGGTGCTCTCTGGAGCCTTGAACCAGGTCTCAGTTACTGCACAGATATCAATGTTTTCTGTTTTAAGGGGTGCTTCAAGTGAGTGCATTTTGAGATTTAGACTTCTGTCATTGAGTAGCATCACCCTCAGTTTTTGCTTGCCTCTTCCTGTTATGGTGGTGAATTTGTCATTTGAACCTTGCCTAAAAAAGGCACTATAGGGGAGGCAAGAACCTTAGTCAGTATCTGGAATCCCAGGGGTGACAGATGCAGGCCATCTCTGGCAAAGCATCGTGGTCTGTCGACCATGTCATCCCAGGCAGGCAGATACTGGATCCCTTTAGAATGGCACCAGAAGCTTAGCCAATTGTTGAAGTCAATCATTTTGTCCTTGTACTGCGGCATCATTCTGGGTGATGGCAGAATGCTGCTCAGGGCTAGGGTCATACCTGCATGGGTTACAAGATCGGAGAGCTCTTCCATGTCTCTTTTCATGTAGTCCAGGGAGGTACGTCGCAGGTTGCTCACACCAACATGGACAATGACAGAGTTATATTTGTACTTGTTGTGGAGTGACCTGAGTGCATGGGTTATGTGGTGGATCGTGGCACTGACAGGCAGCTGACAGTAACCTTCTCCTTGTTTAGCCTGGTGAGTGGGACATCAGTGTGCCTGACTATAGAGTCACCTATGACTAGTGTCTTGGGTACATTGTTTTGCCTTATTGGCTGTGGTTGAGTGGCACACTGAGTCTGCGGGTTATGTGTCATTTGGGTTGTGTTGGGGGGTGGAGGTTGCTTGCATTTCTGCTTTGGAGGTCTCTGTTGCTTGAGCAGATTATTATTGAGAGCCTCTGCGAATGTTTTTGTATTTCTATGTGTGGATTTTGGTGGTGTAGATTTAGTGAGACTATGTGATGAGTGTGGTGTAGTGCAAGTGTTTACCTTCTCCTCTTGACTGTCAAGTTCAGTCTTGATTGGAGAGAGCTTTACCTCCAGTTGGCTAGATAAGTGCATCTCTCGCAGGTTGTAGTGCTGGGTGGTAGGAGGAGATGGTTGTCTGTGTACATGAGGCAATTTCTACATTGCTCCAAGATGCCCAGATTCATCAGCTAGACAGGAGAGAACACTCAGAGCTGACCCTTGGACATGCCTGAATAAAAAAAATTATTTTCCTCTAGATAAGTGAGGAAAGTGAGTACAAGAGCTGTTTTTCTCTAAGCAAGTGAGGAAAGTAAGTACCAAAACTGTTTTCCTCCAGGTAATGAGGAAGATTGAGTGCTGTAGTAATTAGTAGGTTATTTAGTGCTTACAAGTTCTGAACAAGTGCTGATCACGAATAAGCAAATTCAAGTGCTAAAAGTAAGAATCTGTATCTGGACTAAACTAGTTACAGGAAAGTGGGGAAACAAGTGCAAATGTGGGCTTTTAAATCAGAAAGTTGAGAGAGATGGAAAAACTGCCCAAACGGCCAATAACTACAATTTCTGGGCCAGAACCACTCCTTATGTGGTAGATAGGTTACCTAGTGCTTACCACTCCCACTGATAAGCTAGAAGGCTTCCCTCCAACATAGAAAGCTTGGGGGGGGGGGGGCTCAGAAGCTTACATACAGTCCTGGATACAGCAAGTCTGAATCTGGACTACATTAGTTACAGGAAAGGTATTTTTATATATATATATATATATATATATATATATATATATATATATATATATATATATATATACAGAACAGTAGCTAAAACAGCAGTCAAAACAATTCAAATACAGTGCAAGCTAGCACACTTGAATATGTAGCAATGTTAAACCAAAAAGTTTAAAAAATGCAATTAAATTAAAAATGACTAAAACCAGTGCAGAAGG